>NC_133493.1:12638309-12739495 GCF_025370935.1 Choristoneura fumiferana
TAAGAAAACATGTCCGTGGAAGCTATGCGGGGTGTCCGTAGGTTTGTATGGAAGAGCAACCCCCTTAAGTCGAATGACATACTCGTATGAAATGTCAATGAAGGAAAAGGGCGTATGGCGTCCTTACCGATGTTCAAAATTTTTTTTATATCGATATTACAGTTACCTACTGGTGTAACCGTTGCAACATTTGTGTGAAATTAACTGTCAAGTTGGTTCGCCTGATTCTGGACTCAAGTATAAAACAGAGTTCAAATTCTTATTAAATTCCCTTTTTTGTAGACGGTACTGCAAGTTGTTGGAGGTTTAAGCGGATAGCTTTAATTGTTTGGAACCGAGGCGAGGATTAACGTAAAAAAAGCGTGATCTCCTTTTTATTTTAAATCCTAAAAACGATACGTTGCCGGAGGGCTCTAATATGAAATGTTGTGACATTTTTTTAATCGTAAGCTTGGTTTACCTTTACCTTTGTAAGGAAAGTTAATTAAATTTAATTGAAAAAAATGTGAAGCTTGTTTACAGGTGGTTGTTTGCAGGTGGTAGGTGCAAGGTCCGCCCGGATTGCTACCACCATCTTGCTCGCTAATCCTGCCGTGAACCAGCAGTGCACTTGCACTGTTGTGTTTCGGCGTGGAGAGTAAGACAGCCGGTGAAATTACTGGCACTTGAGGTATCCCATCTTAGGCCTCTATGTTGGCAACGCATCTGCAATACCCCTGGAGTTGCAGGTGTCTATGGGCGGTGGTGATCTCTTACCATCAGGAGACCCACTTGCTCGTTTGCTATCCAGTCGAATAAAAAAAAAAAAACACTTACATCTGAGGGACAAGCATATATGCTGTGTTTAAGCTTAGAATGGCCTCATCATCATCATCATCATCAGCCGGAAGACGTCCACTGCTGAACACAGCTTCCTCCTTAGAACGCCACAACAAACGTCCACTCGCCACTTGTACTCGCCCAACGGGCTTATTACCAGTGTGATCGGATAATCGGATGCTTATTTACCTAAAGTTTGTTTTTTAGCTATAAAAGTATGGAAGCGGCTTCTTAATCATCATGATGATGATGATCTATATGGATGCATATACGGTCGTGTCGTGGCTAACGGTCCTAACGTAACCATATTTTTGCCATCAATCGAATAATTTATTTTTTCGGAAACTATATTTCTTATTGTACTTTTAACATTAGATAGGTAAATCTCAAATAAGCAAAGTTCCTATAGTCGAAACACTGAATTTCGCGATCCCAGAATCGCAGGAATTTTTTAGATAGCAAAGTGCATTCCATATTAACCAACACCTAAACTTTAGGTAAATATGCAACCGACTATCCGATCACTGCTTAAAACCTTTCATTTAATACCCATATTGTTACAATAGTTTAATTTTTATTTTCCCGCCATATTTTTTTTACGTGGACGTTATATTGAAATATTATAATAATATTCTATGTCACTCCGTCAGTTACGACGAATCTAATGATATGTCTAATGATATATCATATATGTTAAAATCCGTCTAGTTTAGTCGTTTAGACTGAAGAGACGACCAAAGAAAGACATACATTAATAAGGTGCGCTCGAAAAACATAATCCTCCTTCGGACAGTTGGGTAAAAACTGCTAATCGAGACATTGCCATCTTTTATTACCTGAATGTAAATGAGCATTTCGAAGTGCATTTTCCCATCATACTCGAAAGCCAGCTGGCATAATCTTGTGAGATTTGGAACGAAAACGATTTGAAACAGGTCCGTTAAACTTTATGGTAAACAAACTATTAGAATATGAATTTCTCATTATCTTGTCATTCATTTTAGCTAATTATATTTGATGCGGTCGTTGAATGGGATTGCATTTCATTATCGACTACAAACTTAACTTTTACCCAATGAGGGCTATCGTTTTTTGTCTTACTAGATGGCGCCACTGTTGCGTGAGGTTTTTAAGTGTGGCTCTCAAACGGACAAAAGGTTGTGAATTAATTTTTGGTCATTAAAATTAAATGAGGTAAGTACAATTTATTCAAAAAGTGTGTTTTATTTTCGTTATGTCAGGGTTTGTTTACTTCATGTTTAGTTGTACTTTTACTGTAAAACGAAAGATAAAGCTATCTTATTGGTTTCTTTGAATATTATATAATTGTTCTTATATCGCTAGTAATAAATTAAATATCGTTTTCAGATCAAAATGAGTATCATTTTGAAGACCGGTTTTGTGAGTATCACTCAATATAAAATTTCAACCACAAACCGTTGATAAGGAAAATTGCTGCTGCACATGTCCGAGATGTAGAGGAATTAAGAACAAAACAGGGACAGTGTTCAATAATTCAAGCTCGCATCATAACACAAACATCTATTACTAAAATTAGGTAGTTAAAGTCTATAGAAATTGCTTTGTTAATGACACATTCATATGAGTATGACAGATGACGGAGCCTAGATTATTTCTTCTTTTGGGCACTATGAGCGCTGCGATAGATTTCATTACCCTCGCCTAGTACTTCGCACCCTCCCAATATGTAATGTGTTTATGTATGCATGTCTGTCTCTTTGGTCTCTGCAGCCTAAACGACTGGATGAAGTGGGGGCCGTCACACGGAACTGGCTTTGGCTACGTTTCCAGCAAAGGTGTGCGAGAATGTGTTTTTCATGAACCAATAGAATCGCTTCATTTACCTATCCTCACACAGCACATGCTGGACTACTCATGTGCCGAAGGAAACTTTCCAAAATTGCGAAATTTAGTTATATGGGAAAATTTCGGAAACTTCTGACAATTTTCTATGGGAATTGAAACTTTCCGTTTCTTTAAATTTAAATTTCCTATATTACTTGTGAAAATTTCCAGAAATTTCCGAGAACTATCCCAACTTTCTAGTAACTTTCTGCAACTTGCGGAATTTTTCATATGGGAAAATTTCGGAAACAATTCGCACAATTTTGTATGGGAATTGAAACTTTCCGTTTCTTAAATTTAAATTTCCTATATTACTTGTGAAAATTTCCAGAAATTTCCGAGAACTATCCCAACTTTCTGGAACTACATATGTATGCTGGACTCAGCTGCGCGGAGCGAGGCGAGGTAAATGAAGCGTTTCTATTGGTTCATGAAAAACAGATTCCTCACAACACGTCCTCGCACATCTCTGGTGGAAACGGAGCCTATTTTAATATTTTTCTTGTTTGATGGATGAAAGAAAAAAAATCATGTCCAATATTTTTCTGAAGCCTACTCTAGTTCGATATAAATATTACATCATAAATTACATAAATGTCAAGTTACAAGGATTTAATATTGAAGTCGTCAAAGTATTTTCAACGTGCTCTTATATAGTAGTTAAGTGGGTTATAAATTTAGTACTTACGAGTATAAGGACTTAAAATATAACTAAATGGGAGTCAGCAACGTGTTTGTAAACGACAGGCGCTGGCGAAGTGACCCTCGGTGATTTACTAGGAAAAGAGCTTAATCCTGTTGTTAAAACTAGAGAAAAATATATAGATACATGTAATTATGCTACCTTACCTTACCTTTAATATTAATTTTCATAGTTTATTATAATAAACACGCATACAAAAAGCGAGCGCGAGGGACACCTGTAAATGTATATCTATCTCTGTCAACGCCAACTGTCATGATCCGCGCCCCACCAGAGGGCAGTTGCAAATTAGCCGGACGGACGGACTGCGAGTTACTCGTACCCTCGCGACCGTTTTCGCGAATCTGTGCCCTTAGTGTAAGTTTTCGGTTACAAAATACGTCTCGATCGCGTTCACGTTCAAATCTCAATTTGTATGCAAAGACGAACAGCGCCTTTAGCGGAACGTTTCCGATGTTCGTGTTTCCATACAAATTGAGATTTTAACGCGAACGCGATCGAGATGTATTTTGTACCGAAAACTTACACTAAGGGCACTAGTAGGTACTTTTACATTATTGTTTTCTTGTTCCTCTCCGCTGCACCTATTTTTCCATCTAAAGCTTACAGTGTTAGTGTCTTAAGTGGTATTGGTGATACAGGTCTATGTTTTAAGTGTAAGTCTATTTCAAAGTGAAAGTCAAAGTCAAAAGTATCTTTATTTAATTTAGGTTATAACAAGCACTTATGAATATCAAAAAAATCTACCACCGGTTCGGAAAAGCCTCTGTTGAGAAGAATCCGGCAAGAAACTCAACGAGGTATATATTTTTTAAACAGATTTCGATGGGTCCTATGTATAAGGACGAAGGAAGGATTTACAATAGTGGATTAAAAAAACACTGTTATTTAATTATTTTTCGAGTTCATTGGAGTAAAATGGCCGAACTAGATGCAATTTTAGCGTAGAAGGGCTAAACGTACGTTTGATACTTATACGCAGTAAATCCCGGAGCGATTTTTTTTTATCTGTGGGCATTACTGCCATTTACGTCCTTGTTACGACAAGCGGAACGTCGCTACCCCAATGCTACATCGTAATGTGATTGTATAACTTTAAAAAAAAATCTCTAAGTATCTTTGGTAACGTACCTACAGTCACCAGTGCCCTTAGTGTAAGTTTTCGGTTACGATATACGTCTCGATCGCGTTCGCGTTAAAATCTCAATTTGTATGGAAACACAAACATCGCAAACGTTCCGCTGGAGGCGCTGTTCGTGTTTCCATATAAATTGAGATTTTTACGCGAACGCGATCTAGATGTATTTTGTAACCGAAAACTTACACTAGGGGTACAGCATTAATATCTGCCACAGCGGAGTATGCAAAAATATATGTCCTTTTGGCCCTAGAAATAGAGTCGTATCAGATATTTACGCACGCTTGTTGTGTCAGATATTGGTGCTGGTGACTGTACCAAAGATTTTAAAGTTGAACGCGTATATGAGCCAAAGTACCACATAGATCTTAATACTGTATTTTTGAACACAAGTCTATTTCCCGGAAATACACGTATATGGGCGTTACGTACAATAACTTGTAATGAAAAAATATTTAATTAAAACTTATTCGTTGTGGTTGAAGGACAGACGGTACTATTAGCTAGTGTGCCAAATATTAGAAGTCTCGGATACAACGTCTCTGAGTTACGACAGTTTTTGACTTTGAAAGCCCGTCCTGTAAAGTAATGATTTTACACTTAAGCCCTTGTACATACGTAGAACCCATCAAGTTACAATATTATTAAATCTACACATCACAAGTGTTTAACGCAACTTTATTTTTAGGGCCTTTTTCGAGCGAACCGCCTCATTTATCTGGTCTAATTTTTTACGAATTGGCTATAGATTTTGACGTCGTTTTTACGATTATTCGTCAGAGTTCCTGTGTTCTTACTAGATAACTAAAAAACTGTATCAGAATATTCGGCCATTTGTACAGAAGTGTCCAGAAAAATGAGACGGTTGAAACGTTCGAATAATCGCCCTTTAATACAATTTATTTGGATAAGCACTCTAACAGAGACTTAAATATCATCCGCACATACGAGACACACTGACTTAGCTGTCTTGCGGATGCAGATAGGTATGTGAAATAAATTGCAAATAGTTCATTTTCTTATATAGAGTCATATTGAGCCATATATTTCTTCATGGGACTAAATATAGTTTCATTCCAGAAACGGCTGTATGTCATGTCAAGATGATTCCATAATGGATCTTCTACTTGTATATAGTCCAACACGTTTGGCAACTTTGGTAGAAACCATTCGACATCTTTTGTATCAACTATGTTGTCTGATAAACCATGAAATATTACAGTTGGGACGGTACTTGCCTCAAAATTGTACTCCGGTGGTTTGGTACTTCCGTAAAGTTCTTGGTTTTTCTCTGGACCATGATCCATTTTCAGAAACTTCTCACTCTTCAACGCTTGTCCATACTTTTCATAATTTGTAACTGAAGTTCCTGCTGGAAAATACTTCCAGATTCTCCGTTCAATCTCTGGCGTGACAGATTCTAAATGTGGAGCATCTAACGCACTTGTAATAGCCTCGCACAATATAGCTGCCACCAGTTTATTTTGACAGAGAACATTTAGTGCTCCTGTTGCAAGAGACCCTCGACGTCCTATCTCCCATATACCAACCGTTTCTAATTCAGCTCGGAAAGTTTGAACACCTTCTGATAATCCCCTAAACACGAGTGATTTTGAGTAAAGATTTCTCGTAGACGGAGACAGTCCGATGAAAAGGCCAATTTTTTCTGCGTACTCGGGTTTCTCAGAGTTCATGATGAAAAAGGTTCCACCACCTTGCGAGAAACCTATGTATATAAGCTTTTTCGCGCTAGTTTGTTCCAAAACGTAGTCCACCATGGCTGGAATGTCATACAAGCCCATGTCGTCGAAAGAAAACTTCCAGAATTCCAAGTCTTTGTCGGGGTTGAGACTGGTGTGCCTTAGGGAGTTGCTGTTGCCCCGTACGTTGCCACACCAGACGTCGTAGCATTGCTCCGCTATAACAAACCCTGGAGCAAACGGTCCCGAGGACATGAAGTCCTCGGATGATTGAAGTAACCCATGCATTAGCAGCACCGGTTTTTTTCTAGCACAGTTCTCCCCGGGCAGTATTCTGTGCATGGTCAATATATACCCGTCTTCAGTTACAACGTCATGCTTTTCTGCTCTGAAGCCATTTTCTGCAGCCAGTGCAATAAAATTTGGAGCTTCGACCAAATCATTCACAATTGGTCGTGTTGATATATCGGAAAGCACGTTCAAAGTATTAAAACTCGCCCAGCATTTTGGAAAAAACAATAAGAACAACGCTATTAACAAGGAGTGCGACATGTCAAAACTTTAGTATTATGATTGATTCTGGCGTTACTTTGCAGAGGTATTTATCTTAGTACCGAAGGAGCAAGATTGTGGCTCACTACTCACTAAATATGTATATGTTGCGTCGTCGCTAAATATTTTAACAGCTGTATTTATTTACCTGAAACATGCAATGAAATACTTATTCAATTTTTGGCAGATCACGAAGTTCCTAGGCATATCGTGAATGGCGCCATTCCATGAATTGGCTAAGGGACATCCGACATATCATTCAAAACTCACCGTTTACGATTTGCCTAATGACGTTTAGGCAGATCATGAAATTCCTAGGCATATCATGAAACGCCGCCAGTTCATGATTTGGCCAGTTTAGGCAGATCATGAAATTCCTAGGCATATGATGAAACACCGTCATATCGGTTCTGGCACTTCGCCGGCCGCTGCCACGGCACGCTCCCCATGCTCACTCGGCTTGTGCGTTGTAGTCACGATTCATACTAACCACTCCTCGCTTCGCTCGTCGTACCTAAATTTATATTTTTCTTCGGCATATCACGATGTGCCCGGTATAAAGCTAGGAATATTGACGAATTCGCTGCTCTAATCGATCTGCTGTATTGTTTCACATCGTGATATGCCTGGCCAACTTTTAGGCATATCATGAAATGGCGCCATTCATGATGTGCTTAGGGATTTCGTGATCTGGCCGATCGTAAAATCCGCCAAAAAATTTAGGTACGACGAGCGAAGCGAGGAGTGGTTACTATAAATCGTGACTACAACGCACGAGCCGAGTGAGCGAAGCGAGCGTGCCGCGGCAGTGGCCAGCGAAGAGACAGAACTGATATGGCGGCGTTTCATGATATGCCTAGGAATTTCATGATCTGCCTAAACGTCACTTGGCAAATCGTTAAACGGTGAGTTTTGAACGATATGCCCGATGTCCCTTAGCCAATTCATGAAATGGCGCCATTTCATGATATTCCTAGGAATTTCGTGATCTGCCGGATTTTACGATCTTCCGCCGACGTATAGATCGTGTTTTTCTTGATATTCGTTAACTTCGACAGTTCAATGATAGAAACTACCTTACTTACTTCATCCCAGCCTATATACGTCCCACTGCTGGGCACAGGCCTCCTCTCAGAACAAGAGGGCTTGGGCTATAGTTCCCACGCGGGCCCAGTGCGGATTGGGAACTTCACACGCACCATTGAATTGCTTCGCAGGTTTGTGCAGGTTTCCTCACGATGTTTTCCTTCACCGCAAAGCTCGTGGTAAATTTCAAATGTAATTCCGCACATGAATTTGGAAAAACTCAGAGGTGCGAGCCGGGGTTTGAACCCACGACCCTCTGTTTGAGAGGCGATAGGTCAAACCACTAGGCCACCACGGCTTTCCCTTACTTACTTACTTTTGACCTAATATACAAAAAATAATAATTATTTTTTTAAAAAAATCATAGTTTCAGGTCAAATTGTAAAAGTCACAAACACCAATAGAAACATTTATTAAAAGTTTTTATGTGTGAATTAAAAACACCTAAGTTACGGACTTAAATAAAAAACACATTTAAAAAATTTATAAAAACCCGACTGCCATAAAAAACTAAAACACATGAAATAAAAAATCTTAAATTAAAAATTAAAAAAACCCCCGACGTCAAAAAACGCCAGCAAAAAAGACAACTAAAAAGTAAAAAAATAATTATACACTACCCCTAGTATACCTAGCTGTTCCCCGCGACTTCACTACCCCGCGGGGACTATGCTGGTTTCCCGCAAAATTAGCCTAAGTTAATTTAGTATAAGTACCTAGTAATGTTATTTTTTATCTAAGCGTCGTCAGTGTCGGGGGACCGTCAAGGTTAATAGGAAACTAAAGTACATATGCTGTATTTTTTAAAGTATATGCAAAGGCGAACATTTTCGCGATTTCAATTCAATTTATCTGCAATCACACAACACACCACACGTGGTAGTATTTATTGAAATTTTCAGTTGACAGTACATAAAGTACGTCACACCAATTTCGACCATTTTTAGCACAAGGGGTTGTGGATTGGATTTTTTTGACGTCTCTCATGTGCCACGTCAGTGTCACTTGTCTAGTTTGTTTATTTTACAATTTAACTATTAAAAATGACTGTGAAGCTATTTATATGCAAGAAAAAAAAAACTTTTTTTTTTCATTTTATCAAAAAAAAAACAGGTAAGTAGTTCATAACAATGTAAGGAGCCGCCTGCTGAAGTTAAGGGAAATAAAAAAAACACTGTGTATAATTTATGACCTTGTCTGTATTTGTATAAAGTCCAGCTGTCTATATAGTAAGGAATGAAAATGCAGTAGACGTACCGACTGCGTATTTCTGTCACACGAACAAAGCTTGTAACTTTCACCATCATTATCATATCAGCCGCAGTTTTGGACCATAGGCCTCCACCATTTTTTTTATCTTTCTCTCCGTTTTTCGACTGGGGCAAAGGAACTGGCTCATGCATACGTATGTATTATAACGGGTGGGCTCCACAGTAAACCAGCGTTGCTACATTACGTGTGGCGGCAACACATGCTGGCTGTACCCTTAGTGTAAGTTTTCGGTTACAAAAACCCTGACATAAAAAAAAAGCAGGCAAAAATAAAAATAAAAACACCCGAAAAAAAACGCCGCTAAAAAACACAAATAAAAAGTAAAAAATAAATTAAGTATAAATTATGCACTACCTAGCTGTTGCCCGCGACTTCATCTGCGAAGAATTCGTTTATCCGTGCCCGCGGGGACTATGCTGATTTCCCGCAAAATTAGCCTAAGTTAATTTAGTATAAGTATCTAGTAATATTTTTTTATCTAAGCTTCGTCGGTGTCGGGGGACCGCTAAGGTTAACAGGAAACTAAAGTACATATGTTGTATTTTTTAAAGTACCTATTAAGCATAGTCCCCGCGGGATAGGCATAAACGAATTCTTCGCAGATGAAGTCGCGGGCAACAGCTAGGTAGTGCATAATTATTTTTTACTTTTTATTTGTGTTTTTTAGCGGCGTTTTTTTTCAGGCGTTTTTATTTTTTAATTTTGCCTGCGTTTTTTTATGTCGGGGGTTTTTACAATTTTTAATTTAAGTTTTTTTTTCATGTTTTTTAAACTGATATTTTTATTTTTTTAAAGTGTACTAGTGTGTTGGATATCCTGGCTGCAGCATCAGGCCTAGAATGCCATAATCTTGCATAGTTATATAGCATATATGGGTGTTTCAAATTTTAGGTCCCAAAATATGTTTGGAAGTAAAGTAATACCCGTTACGCGTCTAAGATTCCTACCGCAGCGAACAAAAGAGCTGATGATCTTGAAACGGCTGAACCGATTTTGATAAAACATGTCTAAGAACCATCGCTAGAAAACCTGCTTTCAAGTAAAAAAAACTGCATTCAAATCGGTCCACCCGTTTAAGAGCTACGGTGCCACAGACAGACACACCGACAGACACACATAGCTGTCAAACTTATAACACCCCTCTTTTTGCGTCGGGGGTTAAAAATACGTTTCGAACGCGTTTGCGTTAAAATCTCAATTTATATGGAAACACGAACAGCGCCTCAAGCGGAACGTTTGCGATGTTCGTGTTTCCATACAAATTGGGCACTGAGTGGAGGCCTTTTGGTGTCCAGTCGTGTCCCGTGTGTTTTTAACTCCCGAAGCAAAAAGAGGGGTGTAATAACTTTGACCGCTATGTATGTCTGTCTGTCTGTCTGTGGCACCGTAGCTCCTAAACGGGTAGACCGATTTGAATGCGGTTTTTTTAATCGAAATCAGGGTTTCTAGCGATGGTTTTTAGACATGTTTCATCAAAATCGGTTCAGCCGTTTTTGAGGTATTGAACTCTTAAGTGACAAAGTCGGGGGTTTTCCAACATTTTGTTGGTTAGGTTAGGACCTAAAACTATAACGTAAACGTTACGTTATAGTCTTATTACTGTACGAAGGTGGTACTGATGGAACCAAATGAATCTTTCTTTCTTTCTTTCTTTCCATTTGTCATTTTAGTCCAAATTTGTTTTGGCCAGTTCACACGGGCAATGTAAACTATGACGGTGATGGTTGCCCATAAAATGCATTTAGATGTAAATATTTGGAAAAAAATCAGTTGCTTTTTAACCAAACAGTGTTCTGGGCAGGTTGGCGGTTGGTGTATGCCACGAGAGATTAGAGAGGTTGCTCACGGCAAAGGACTTAGGGGCGTTAGGATAAATTGTATGTCATATTGACATGTTACAGAGAAACGTAGTTATAAAGTCATAACATAATGTGTAACATATTACCTGTAACACACAATAAATACTTTGACTTTGACTTCTGGCAAGGATCCAGCTTTATAGCCACTGTCACACGGTCAAATTATATTTTTTTTTTTTGAAAATAAAACATTGATACTTATTTATTGCGAAATAACATTAATAAAACTATTATTATAAAAAATGAAAAAAAAAATTGGTTATGTTAGTATTATCGGAAAATATAGGAAACGTTTTTTTCTTATGTTAGTTAAATAAAAAACGATGACGCGTGCCAAAGGTTTAATTTTTTATGCAATTGTCAAAAAAGACAATACGTGTCCGGTATTTGTGAATTATATATTTTAAGAATCAAGCTTTTTACTAAACACTTGAGCAAACAATACAATCAAAATAGTACCTAGTTATAAATATGTCTCCCAATTATTTACCTGCTGAAATATTAAAGGTTATTTTTGAAGCACCACGTAATAGGGCGTTTTCAAAAAAAGTTTACCTATTCGTTTTTTTTAATTTCTGGAAAAATATGGTTTTTCCTACTCTCAATCAAGAGCACAATCGATTCCGATATTTAAGAAAAAGTCCCCATTTCTTCATACAAAATTTTATTTACGTTAAATATTAACGTCACAAAACTGTCATTTTTTTCACACACATATTTCCTCGGTTGGCAGCGGCTTGCATCCACCGTGAACCCGCGGCTTTAAGCAGGTTATACGTCCATCTCATCGGTAGACGTCCTACGCTGCGCTTGCCGATCCGCGGTCTCCGATTGAGAACTTTTCGGCCCTAACGGCCACCTCTTCTCCGTTGGCCTGCCCATTGCCACTCCCACGAGCTGATTCGCTGGGCTATGTCGGTGACCCTTGTTCTTCTACGTATCTCCTCGTCATTTCTGATTCGATCCCGACGAGACGTGAGTTATCGGGCTTATTTCATTGAATATGAGTCCTTTCAGCGCTCCCTGGGTCTTCCCCTTGGTCTTTTTTCTAGAGGTAAAAAAGTAATCAATAACCTATATCTTTCTCGCTTCCGCCTGTGCCTTGTCCACGCGCCAGCGCTTAAAAGGAAGACGCTCTCGATCGTTAGAATAAAAAAACCGATCCAATTTCATTACGGGCCGTTTTATAGAGCGTGTCCTGCGACCCACAGGGTGCTCCATTTATTAGGTATTAATTAATTTTGGAGTGCTTTTAGGTTTTGTGTTATACTTGTGTTTATTTTTTACAAGCTTTTATTGCCGTAATAGCCCAGTGGTTAGAGAACTTGACTACGAAGGGGCAGATATTCTATGAAAAATATGAATGATTGTTCTCGAGCCTTGGATGTTACTATGTATTAAAGTATTGTTTATCCGTTGCCTAGTACCCATAAAACAAGCCAGCGCTGCGTGAAAAAATATCTGATACGTCCTTAAACGGCCCTACAAATATAATCGTATAAAAGCTTAGTTAAAACTAGAAAAGTTGTTCCATGTCAGTCTTCGTGATATTTTTTTTTGTATGCTGTAAATGTCACACACAAGTAAATAAGATTGATTTTTACTAGGCCTGTGTTAAGACTTTTTTCACTACATCTATATCAGATATTTAATGAACGCTTGGTTTTGTGTGGTCATAAATAAATAATAATATGAATTCACCCATTCGCGCGTTATAACTTACAGGTTCGTAATAATATTGCCAAGAAAGAAAATATTTATAAAGCTTTTAAGCACAGTTTACAAAAGCACCTTGTTTCAAACCGTGACCACCCTGTATCACACTTAGCGGAACAGTTATAAAACTTTATAGGGCAGTTACACAGCATCGTATCAATTGCACGCATTAAGTTAGTGTGCACCTTGCCTTAGTTACGTGCTTCGTTACAATATAAAATGCATGTTGGTTTGTATGTACACATTGTTTATTGAAGTCTGGCTTATGTTATTGACTTGTTTTGGATTTTTCTGTGCGTTTATTTTGGTTCAAAAACCATCTAAACTAACTTAAGCTATCGTGTGACATATTTTATAGTGCGGGGGCGCCACTGTGTGAACGCACTCATCTGTGATGATGATGGTGTGTGTTAGGTTAATACGTGCGGCTTCCTTGCGTTTGCTGAGCGTACGACTAGCGTTTGTATCGATACAAACGAGCGCAAGAAAACCGGCCAAGAGCGTGTCGGACACGCCCAAGATAGGTCTCCGTAGCCATTACGAAAAGAATCAAGTAATATTATGTGCGTAATAACACAATTAAAACACTTAATACAGTCTTAGAATCTATTTCCAGAAAAAGAGCGTATCTTCACTGCACTTACGTCCTTTTGTTGAGAAGCGCAGTTTTTCGGCAATAACTCAAAAACGGTATATCCGATCATGTTGAAACCAATTTTCGTTGAAAGTATTTATTAAGCGTTACCTTTCCATATTTTTTGCATATTAGATTTGCATGATAGAGGGGGGGGGCACAATTTTTGTTACTTTGGGAGCGATTATTTCCGGAAATCTTCACTTCGGAAATAAAAAAAGTTTTTGAGAAACCTTACTATCTTTTCAAAAGAGCTGTCGAACTATGTGCCACACGTTGATGCGAGTTCAATTTTTTTTTCAATTTCCGTTACGTGTATGGAGTGCCCCCTATAAATATTTATTTTTGTAATTTAACTACAAAACTAAATAGCGGCTTTGACAAGACATCTGTACTCCAAATTCATTGATATTCTTGTAGTTTTCGAGTAAAATGCCTGTGAAGGACAGACAGTATCTGTATTATTATTATTATTATTTTGTATTTTCTTTTATTTCATTGTATACTGTAGTTTTTAAGTATTTTATTTGTAATTATTTTATGTTGAAAAAAATGACTTTCTGCCAAGTTTCTTGCGGCGCATTCTTCTTGGCAATGATGGTCTTTCCGAAAGCGCTGGTAGTTTTAAAAAATGACGTGTAAAAGTGCCCATTGCGGCCTATTTACTGAATAAATGATTTTGATTTTGATTTTGATTTTGACAGACAGACAGACGGACTTGACGAAACTATAAGGGTTCCGTTTTTGCTGTTTCGGCTCCGGAACCCTAAAAACGTCGGACGTGTCTGTCTCGTCCTTAGATATTGTCAGTGAACACGTTCGTGGACGGTGTCACACCTGTTTGACACTTAATTATTTGTATGGAATATTCGGAACTCTTATAGCAGTTTAGTCAAAAAAGTGCTATCTAGTACCATTTGTATAGGACAGTGAATGTACGCCGGACGACTGAACAAACTCATGCAATACAATCACGACTGCTAGAGCATCTGTGTGCGTAAAAGGGGGAGAGGATCGGCCAGGGGTCTTCAAACTTTTTGTCTCAAGGGCCACACTGCGCTTAATGTAAATTCGTGCGAGCCAAGACTTTGTCTGGTCATGGGGTGTGGCGTCTGAAACGCCACTCACTCCCGGGCAGAAAGCCTGGATGCCGAATCATTTACGTGTGTCTATGGTGGCCACAGTGACCCGGTCTTCTAGCGAAGATCGGGCCACTGATTGGTTGAGCCAGTCGCAAGTACATTCTGTTCACTCTGAACGGAATGACGAATGGGTTCAGTATATAACGCTTTGCAGAGCTGAATTCCCTCTCTTTTCCCTTCTATTTCTCCACACGTAAGTGTAAACCAGACATATTTGTGCCGTGATAATCCTATGTAATTACTGTGTATTGTGCATACCTGTATTATATATAACAATAAACACTTAAAACACCAAAGGGGTAATATATTAGTTAAGTAGACTAGGGCCTGTTTCGTTCCAACACTTGTCGACTAACTTTAAGTGACGGATATCAGTGATGCCGTCTCTGTTTGTTTTGTCCGAATAAACATAGATGGAATGACTTTTATCTGACACTTAAAGTTAGTCGACAAGTGGTGGAACAGGCCCTCAGTCTTCTGGGGATACCTTGATAAGAGTAACGCATAAGGAACGCACTTGGTGTTGATTATGTTCATGAGTGGCTGTCTATGATTATGACCAATTACCTCCTGCTTTCTTTCCACGGGCCGGATTAGAGGGGCTCGCGGGCTGAACTTGGCCCGCGGGCCGTAGAATGGCGACCCCTGGGATAGGCGAAGACACATGACTGTTTGTTAGTGTGCGAAAACCATGTAATGTAACAGTAAACGTTCCCAGATTGCACAGAATGTGACAGTGGATACAGGGACATGTATTCACTATGGCAAAGCGTATTGATTAGCATTCCCGTCGAGAAAATAATCCCAAAAAACCGGGCAAGTGCGAGTCGGACTCGCGCACGGATGTTTCCGTACACATTTATGGGTATGTAAGTAAACGGGAATCGTGTCTTGAAGATATTTTTCGCTTTTTCAGTGATTTAATCCAGTGTATGCAGAGCCCTACTCTTAAGCAAAATGTACGCAGTGTGGGGTCAGATTATATTGGTAAATGATATTTACAGACAGACCTAAAAAAAAACAAGATTTTCAGACATTTCTATGTTGGTTGTATTAAAATAGCTTCCTTCATACCAAATTTTAAGATTCTGAGTTCACGGGAAGTACCCTGTAGGTTTTGATTACCTTGCGAGTTTCGACAATTTGCGGAAATTTGCGGCATAAACGGCTGCATCTTTAGATTGCGTTGGTTTAGAAGTTTGATTTTTTCACAGCTCCGAGAGACAGTAAACCTCAGTATTTGATATAAATTTAAGCTTGATACATCCACGCGTTCCCGAGAAAAAGGGTCTCGACAGACAGACGGACAAAAAGTGATCCTATACGGGTTCCGTTTTTTCCTTTTAAGGTATGGAACCCTAAAAAAGACTGCTATAGAACTTGCGTCACAACCGTATTCGAAATTCGAATGCTATAGCATGCCCGTCCGCGAACGTGTCCTTATCAGAAAATGTCGAAAGGGGCCCCTAGAAGTTCTAATATCAGCCAAATTCATAGACAAAAGATTGGATAAGCTTTGCGTTGACTGTACCCATAGACAATGAAGTAATTCCACATAGTGTTTAGTCAATGTTTTATTAAGCACAGAAAGTAGGTAATTACATTCTTAGAAAGACAATAAAACTTCTTTGACGTCTTGTTACTTAGTAAAATAAAGCTCTGTTTACCTTAAATGCTTAACGTTTTGTTTTATTTAGCTGTTGTTAAACTAGAGTATGTTCTCTTTTTAATCAACTTTTAAAAAATAGGTTTATTTTATTTTATACTATTTTATTTATTTATGTCATTAATTTAATCATTAGAAATCTGTACCTTAACAGCTTAAGCCAAAACGGCACGAACTTATAAATTATCTTAATCTAAGTACATTACATGCAAATAATTAAAACATAGATCATGCTCTTCAAACTGAACAACATTAGTTCTGCGACTTTTAAAAATAATTAGTTTTTTAATTTTTATTACACTTTTAAGTTATTCGAAGAAGCAATGTAAAGCAAAATATTTGTAGCGTGACAGACGACGTCAGTTGTGTTCTAGGATGGCGTACAGTCACCAGCATTAATGTCTGCCACAGCGGAGCGTGCAAAATATCTGACACGTCCTTCTGGCCCTAGAAATAGAGTCGTATAAGATATTATGCACGCTTGTTGTGTCAGATATTGGTGCTGGTGACTGTACATTGATAGCAGTTTTAATTTGTGTGAAAAAAGGAAAATTCAAAGACTCCATTATTTTTAAAACCGCCGTTGTGGCCTAGTGGTTTGACCTATCGCCTCTCAAACAGAGGGTCGCGGGTTCAAACCCCGGCTCGCACCTCTGAATTTTTCGAATGAATTTTTGCGGAATTACATTTGAAATTTACCACGAGCTTTGCGGTAAAGGAAAACATCGTGAGGAAACCTGCACAAACTTGCGAAGCAATTCAATGGTGCGTGTGAAGTTCCCAATCCGCACTGGGCCCGCGTGGGAACTATGGCCCAAGCCCTCTTGTTCTGAGACGAGGCCTGTGCCCAGCAGTGGGACGTATATAGGCTGGGATGATGATTATTTTTAAAAGTCGCTGAACTAATGTTGTACAGTTTGACGAGGATGATCTATGTTTTGATTTTTTGCTCGTATTACAGGCCACACCCGGTACATGTATCACACTAACATTAAGGAGTCGATTTCTCGCCGTTTTATTTGGCCTGTTTTTTATATAACAAACAGAAAAGTTAAAAAAAAGCTTGGAATAAACAAAATATCAACAAATAAGAGGTTATGAATCTATATATATAAAAGAAGAAACTGACTGACTGACTGACTGGCTTATAGATCAACGCACAGCCCAAACCACTGGGGCTAGAAACTTGAAATTTGGAATATATGTTCCTTAATAGATGTAGACGCGCACTAAGAAAGGATTTTTCGAAATTCCCACGGGATAGTGAAATATCTAAACTTTTTCGCTTTTTGTTTGTAGTCGAATCTCTGAAACTATTGAGCCGATTTAAAAAATTCTTTCACCGTTAGTAAGCTACACTATCTTTGATTGACATAGATTACTTTTTATCCGGGATAATGCAAAATTCCCGCGGGATAGAAATAAATTAATTCAATTTCGGAGCTGATTTAAAAAATCTTACATATTATGTGATATGATTATCCCAAATGACAAAGGCTACTTTTTCTTCGAGAATTTTCAAAATTCCCATGGGATAGAAAAAACTGAGTGCAACTTAGGGGATGATTTTAAAAATTCTTTCATCAATAGAAAGCTACACTATTCTTCATTAGTATAGACTACTCTTCTTCGGGAAAATGCAAAATTCCCGGGATAGACATAAGTGAATTCAACTTCGGGTCTGATTTTAAAAGTTCTTTCAACAAAAGTAAGCTACAGTATTCCTGATTGACATAGGATACGTTTTTCCGGGAAAATGAAAAATTCCCGCGGGATAGAAATAAGTAAACTCAACTTTGGCACTGCTTTTAAAAAAAAATCATATGATATAATATGAATATCCTCGATTGACATAGGCCACTTTTTTTCGGAAAACCCAAAATTCCCATGGGATAGAAAAAACTGAATTCAACTTCAGAGCTGATTTTAAAAATTCTTCCACTAATATAAAGCTACACTATTGCTGATTGGTATAGATTACTCTTCTTTGGGAAAATGCAAAATTCCCGCAGGATAGGTACATAGAAGTAAGTAAGACAATCCAAATTCGGAGCTGATTTTATAAATTCTTTCGCTAATAGTAATCTGCAGTATCTCTGATTGACATAGGCTGCTTTTCTACAGAAGAATGCAAAATTCCCGCAGGATCGAAATACTTAAGTAAATTCATCATTGGGGTTGATTTAAAAAGATATTTTACCAATTGGGAGCTACATTATCCCTGATTGGCATACGCTACTTTTCTCCGGAAAACGTAAAATTCCAAGGGATAGCAAAAAGTGCTTTCAACTTCAGGGTTGATTTATTTATAATTCTATACCTAACTCTACCGGAACAGTACCATGACTGGCTGACTGACAGACAACGCATAGCCAAAACTACTGGTGCTAGAGACTTGAAATTGGCATAGATGGACCTAAAGTAATAGAGAGGTGCACTAGGGAAAGATTTTTAGAAAATCCCATGGAATAGAAAAATATCTCAACTTTGTTTGTTTCTTTGTTTGTTAGGGGTAATCTCTGAAACTACTGAGCTGATTTAAATAATTCTATTACCAATAGAAAGCTACAATATCCCTGATGGACAGACTTCTTTTTTTTTAAATGCAGTTTCCGCAGAATAAAAATAAGTGAATTCAATTTCGGGGCAGTTTTTGAAAATTCTTACAATAATAGAAAGCTACAATATGTCTCTCATTGACAATTAAGAATATTAAAATAGATCATAACAGTAATTCATATCCCGCGGGGACTTTACAATTTCTCGAGATACAATCCTATATCGTGTAGGAAGACGCCGGCAAAAGAAACGCGTAGCACTTTAACGTCTTTCAGCGAAACAGGGTTTCAGAGTTGGTACGAATTATGAATGATTAATTACGTATGAAGATTGATTTTTGAATTCCAAAATGTGCACAATTTGTCTAAACCAACGTCTTGCTGTATCTATATTTCCATGTAATCCTCCAAAAAATCAATCAAAACACGAAAAAAGGATCGCAGAAAGAAAATGTATGTTAATGTTACCCCAAATTTAACGCGAGCGAAGCCGCGGGCAAAAGCTAGTTATTATATAAAGTGCACATACAGAATGTTATCAATCGCCAACTCCCAGCGCACATCCCAAAAATCCCAATCGGAAGCGCCGAAATCGCAATTAGCAGGAGAACTAACTTTCAAAAAAAAACGTACCCGCGTCACGGGCTTGTCAGAAATTGGAAAAGTTCATGTCAGACCCTTTTTTATTAAAATCCGAACCAGATTCGAATGGGTAAGAGTTTTTTTTTCATGTAAAGTTTGTCCAGCTTTTATACCGGTGGATTATTTTAACGGGTTATCAGATGCCAGAGTAAATGGAAATTTGGCAGTAGTGTAGTGTTTAAGTTTAGAATTACTTCGACTACGCCAATTTACATGGTATACTTAGACTTAGGGGCTGTTTCACCATCCTTTGATTAGCGTTAATCGAGGGTTAAATGTGATGCCGTCTCCGTCTATTCGAACAAAGCAAATAGAGACGGCATCACATTTAACCGTCAGTTAACACTAATCAATGGATGGTGAAACAGCCCCTTAGAGTACACGAAATTTGTCTGTTCTCGGATAAAACGGACTTTATTAGTGATCTTTAAAACTGCGTGCTATTCTGACTAAATTGTACGGAAGTAATGTAAATAAGGTTTATTTTAAACAATTTTTCAATAAAACAAAATGTTTTTAGTAATGTAATGAAGCTCGTCTTAAACCTCAATTCATTCCCTACGAGTATAACGTCAATTTGGTCAATGTAGGTCCTTCATTCTATAACTGTTCAAGGTTCATGGAGACTGGCCTGCGCGAATGTAGAGGTATCGAACAAAACCGAAAGGAGGGCAATCAAACTATTAATAATTATTTGGCAAATAAAATTATACGAAAATTGTTTGGGAAGTGATAATTGTCAAAAGTTTTTTTGATGAACTAACCCAAGAAGACATTACTATGTTTAACTAAGGCGCATTATATATTTTTTTATTCGACTGGATGGCAAACGAGGAAGTGGGTCTCCTGATGGTAAGAGATCACCACCGCCCATGAACATCTGCTACACCAGGGGTATTGCAGATGCGTTGCCAACCTAGAGGCTTAAGATGGGATTCCTCAAGTGTCAGTAATTTCACCCGCTGTCTTACTCTCCACGCCGCAACACAACAGTGCAGTACTGCTGCTTCACGGCAGGATTAGCGAGCAAGATGGTGGCAGCAATCCGGACGGACCTTGCACAAGGTCCTACCATCTGCCGACGTTGACGATGTTGATGATTTAAATGAAAGGCACGGGATTACGATAGTTTTGAACTGTAATAATAAGGAAATCAAACTAACAATGTTGGCGTAACCAAACTGACAGAGCAACTGACTTGATGTAATCTGTCAAACGCACTGGATTTAAATACAGAATTAAAACTAAACGTACCTATATAATATAGCATTTCTAAAAAGTTTGTACATTTGATTTGCGACTCCGATTTGGATAAAAATTTGCAGGTATGTAGAGTGAACGATACTGAGTCGTAATAACATAATCTCTTATAATGTCCCAATCGGTTTGTATGGAAATTAATTGGGACATTTCGGGAGACTATGTTATTTAAACTCAGTATCGTTCACTCTATCTACCTGCAAATTTTTACCCAAATCGGAGTCGCAAATCAAATGTACGAACTTTTTTAGAAATGCTTGTCTAAAACAAGGCTTTGTCCCAAACCACTCGCCAACATACACCTTGAGGTACTTGCGCAGGATTGTCTTACTTGGTAAACTTGGGCTTATCAATACCCGCAAGGCTGGATCAGCATTACTGCATAGGAATTGACTTATCTTTCATACATCAACCCTTTTACGGGCATATTTTTCGGTGTTGGGGATATTGGGCCTGAATGCATAGGAATAAGTTTATAGGGGTGGTAAATTATACTATCAGTGTTGGAGGGAGGAAGGATGAGGTAAATAGGGGATGAGAAGGGATGGATGGACTTTTTTAATCCGAGTAAAAAATAAATAAAAAAAAAAACTAAATAATATCCTAATTCTCTAATAATAAAATATCTATTTATGGTAGATACCATGAAAAATGTACAGTCCGCGAAATGTACTTACAGCACATAAATGCAAAATGTGTAAAAATAAAAATACACTCTTCTCGTATTGCTTAATTATAAAATGCATAATGCGTAAAACGCTCAATCAAAAAACAAATAAAACGTAAAATGTGCAGGAAGCAAAATGGATAAACTAACCAACTTAGACAAATTGAAAATCCCAGACATTGTAAATAATACAATACAATACAACAGCTCTTTATTGCACACCAACACAAAAAAACATAATTTCAATGTTCTATGGATATCTCTAAAATGGCTGAATCGATTTTTGACAAACATGTCAAACAAACAAACTCAAACTCAAACTCACAACATTTATTGACAAGAAAAACACACTACATCACAACAAAAACACAGTAAAAACATAAATAGGAGAAGAGAGAAAAATAAGAGATATTGTGCTGTAGTGTGATGCCAAAAGGACTCAGCTCAGCATGTCTAAGAACTTTCACGTAAAAAATCACATCGAAATTGGTACATCCGTTTGAGAGCTATGATGCTACAGACAAATAGACAAACATTGCTCACCCGCTACCTTATAATAGCTAAGTTTATGCAAGATATGCGTGTTCATGCAGTTCCTCCACCTCCACACTGTAAGAACACACACAAATCACACCCATCTATCACCACTACCACACTACACTGACGCGTTTCGAACTCAACCAGAGCTCATCTTCAGAGCAACACAACCGTACACCCATGCATGTGTGTTGTGTACTAATTCTTTTAGTTCATTAATTTGGACCTGCGCAAAGTAACGCCTGACTCAATAAATTAGTCAAAACTCTTCTTCTTCTCAGTCGCTTACTCTTGGCAGAGCAGTCGTGGTCACGCGAGACGCTCGGTAGCGCTCCACTACCGTGCGCCATTTATCCCTTGCTGAGGCCTGTCTTGCGCATTCGTTGAGGGATCATAGTCAAAACTACAAGTCTTTTTTTTGCGTCGGGAATTAAAATACACCTTCTCATGGCTTCGGTGAATCGGTGATCTAAATAATTGTAGACCTCCGCAAAGTTATTACTTCATGTTAAAATTGTAGAAACCATATCGCACTTTATTTACAGTGTACCAAACTGTTACGTTATTTCGTTCAAGTATTATTAAAACGGTAAAAGAAGTTTTCCGAAAAAAATATAATTCGCGTTTCCTTTGTGGAAGTTGGTCGGCCGAATACAGTTCGCGCTGCGTTACTACTGGTCGGAAGTAATTTTATTATTGTTTTTTTAGGAGTCTTTTTGTATTTCTTATTTCAACTCCAAATTTTTTACTTTTACGTTTATCCCGTGAAACCATATCGGAAATACAAACTGAGACATGGATGCAATCATAATTTGATTGCTTAGTAGCGCCATCTCTTGTTTGGGTTAGCGGTTGGTTCCGAAAGAATGTGACGTCTCTCGACGAAACATACATGTCGCTGGTGCTGTTGCTTAAGTTGCATAGTAGAAATATAGCAATCTGAGATATGTATGCATAGAAAAAATCCTGTCCAGCAGATGTGTAGGCGTAATAGCACGCAGCACGGATTGCTGAGGACCTGGGTTCGATTCCCAGTGCTGGTCTCTTTTTCTGGTTTTTCTGTGCATCCATGTCTCAGTTTGTATTTCCGATGAGGGAAGTCATTTTGTTACCCATGCGATGAGACCGTTAAGAGTGACTAGAACTGTACTATTACTTATTCTGTGCTAGAACGCAAAATGACCTTTCGCATGCATCGCAGATGTGTTACATCGCGAAAGCCGAAAGCGCTAAATGATTTATTCAATCAGGCGTTACTTTGCGGAGGTTTATATCAATAAAGTAAAAATAATTAAATTATTTTGTTCACCGCGATCTTAATTTGACTACATCTATGTAACAAACGGTTGTGTTGCTCTGAGGACGAACTTTGGTTGAGTTAGAAACGCGTCAGTACAGTGTGGTGGTGGTGATAGTTGGGTTTGTGTGATTTGTGTGTATGTTCTTACTGCATGGAGGTGGAGGAGCTGCATGAACACACATTTGTTGCATAGAAATTGCTATCATAAGGTCGCGCGTGAGCAAATTAATTGTTTTTAGTTCATCGCTAAATGACTACATCTTTGTATGACTGCGACGTAACATGACCACAGTCATGGCCTAGCTCCATTAGGTAGAAGGTACGACGACAAGCGAAGCGAGGTAGAGTGGTTAGGACGAACTAAGACCCCACAGCGCGCAAGTCGAGTGAGCGAAGCGAGCGTGCCGCGGCAGAACCATTTTAGCATGTCAGCAAGTTACCAGGCTACAGGCACGGTTACAGGCACGGAAAAAAAGGAATTCTTGGACCAAGAATATTCATAGTCTCAGGAATATTGTTTAAATCCAAGTAATTATTAAGTAGTTATTATTTTCTTTAAGTAAAATAATAGTTTTTTAACCCAAGACAATATTTGTCTTCGTCCAATACAATATGGCGTCCGGCTATATACGAAATATTATTTTCTTGACCAAGGGTATAAGTATTGTCTTAATGTAAGACATCCTTTTTTCCGTGGGGGGGCTCCGACGTAATTCAAATATCGAAGTTCGTATGGTACTTCCCTCTCACTCTCGTATTAAATAATATAAGCGTGAGCGAGCCGGCACGACATGAAGTTCGAATTTAGCACTTCGTAGGGGCCTGGCCATTTTCAAGCGAATATCGAGTGAGTCCCCAACCCAACGGTACCGCCGCAGAATTTATCCGCATTATAATTTTATGAATGTAAAACTCTACTTTGTTGCAAGTTTTTCAATTCGCATTTAATTTCGTGTCCGGCTGTACGTGAGTGTTTTTATGTTTGCAAGGCCCTTTGTGGATCGGGTTTGGGGAGGGGATAGGATGAATTCAGGAACAGGAACGTGGAAAAGGTTGTTTTTAATCGAATGAAGGTCGAATCGGACGAGGAAATCACGGAGGTTATGGACATAGCTCAGAGAATTAGCAAGTTGAAGTGGCAGTGGGCTGGTTATATCTGTCGAAGAACCGACAACAGCTCTGGAGTAAACGAATTCTTGAGTGGAGCCTTGAGTGATGATTTGCGAAAGGCTGCTGGTAGAAGCAGCAATGGTATGTGTGAAGTTCCCAATCCGCACTGGGTCCGCGTGGGAACTACGGCCCAAGCCCTCTCATTCTGAGAGGAGGCTTGTGCCCAGCAGTGGGACGTAAAAAAGATATCATCATGTCAGCCGAAAGACGTCCACTGCTGGACAATAGGCCTCCTCCAAGGCTACACTCAGACCGGTCTTGTGCTTTCCGCATCCAACGCGATCTTAATCAGGTAGTCGCTCCATCTTGTTGGAGACCTACCGACAGCTCGTCTCCCTTCTGACCCCATCGGCCATCAGTCCTGCGAGCAATGTGCCCCGCCCACTGCCACTTTAGTTTCGCAATTCTTCGGGCTATGTCGGAAACCTTTTTTTTTTTTATTCTACTGGATGGCAAACGAGCAAGTGAGTCCTGATGGTAAGAGATCACCAAAGCCCATATACACCTGCAATACCAGGGGGATAGCAGATGCGTTGCCAACCTAGAGGCCTAAGATGGGATACCTCAAGTGCCAGTAATTTCACCGGCTCAACCTTAGTTCTACTGCGGATAAAAAAGATATGAACAAAGGAAACTACAGGAAAATCAACGCACGGTAAATCAAACATCGTTTCATCATAACTGGCCTATCTTAGTCCACTGCTGGAAATTGCCTCTCCAATTGCACGCCACTGAGCACGATCCTCGGCCACTCAACGTCGTTTATTAGAACAAAATTCCTTTCCACTATCTCGAGTCGCGAGTTAACACCTGACGTTTTACTAACTTACTAATTTGGCACTAACGCGTTACTGGTTAAAATAAACCGGTAATTACCGGTTAACGAGCGCCCGTCCACACCTGTCGCTTTACGTCACCTAAAGACGCGCTCCACTGGCGGACACAGAAACAAGTAGATTGGCAAATATGACTGAAACTCGCTAATAGGGCATACAGACGCTATGAAAAATCCTACGACAAAACTTCATTGTTCGATTGATCCGATTTATGGTAAAGTAGCTTTTGCCCGCGGCTTCGCCCGCGTGGAATTCGGTTATCGCGCGCTGTAACTGTACAGTTTTCTTACACACATGTTACGATAAGCGATACCATTCGAACGGTGCAGTCCACGTGCAGTCTGATCGTTAGCATTTTTCGTAGCGTCTGTGGGCTTTATAGTTAAAGGTTAAAGTCATGGTGGCCAAGTGGTTTGACATAGCATCGGAAGCAGAGGAACGTGGGTTAAAAACGCGGTCTTACATCTCTAAATTTTCGAAACTCTTGTGCGAAATTACATATGAAATTTACCACGAGCTCAATGGTGAAGAAAAACATTGTTAGGGAAAATACACAAACCCGCCAAGCAATGATTCAATGGTGCTAAGTTTCCAATCCACACTGGCCCCGCGTGGGAACTACGGCTCAAAATTTTTTCATTCAAGAGGAGGCCTGTGCCCAGTTAGCGGAACGTACATAATGTGGAATGATGAAGCTCCAATTTTAATGGAAAAAAAAATTCAAGTATACTATTTACATTGTCCTGAAGTGTAGCATTTAGAAAAACGGCGTCGCCCACGTAATGAATTACCCACGTGCTTGTCTGTATTAGCGCCTCACCGGCTAAAATATAACGTTTAGTAGGTAGTTTGCATTGTAGAGTAATACTATGCTATAATGCTCTAGGGTTCCGAGAATATTATACAAGTATTTGCATTGTATTTGCGGATCGGGAGACGAGCTGTCGGTAGGCCTCCAACAAGATGGAGCGACGACCTGGTAAAGATCGCGGGATCGCGGTGGATGCGGAAAGCACGGGGAGGCCTATGTCCAGCATTGGACGTCTTTCGGCTGACATGATCATGATGATGATGATTTGTATTGTATTATATTGTATAGTAGCCTTAGACCTACTTGTCGGATGTCGGGCCTGGATTTTAATCTAATGTTCCAGTGGCAGAATATTTTATATAATAATGAAACTATACATACTTGGCACGACACGATTTTCTATAGAAATTACCTTAGAAATGACCGACATCCGACAGAAAGGATCCGACACGCGACAAGTGGAAACGGGCTGTAAATGGATAGCCCATCAAAAACATAAATGTGAAATAAGAGCCAAGTTCAATTTGCATTGTTTTTGACTTCACCGACAAAAGAATTGCGGTCTATGTAGTCGCCAAGTTAGTTTGCTTGGGATGTAATGAGACTTCAGTTCACAAACGAATTCGAGTGAAGTCTCTGGCCAGCGCAAGCTGTACCCTTAGTGCAAGTTTTCGGTTACAAAATACGTCTCGATCGCGTTCGCGTTAAAATCTCATTTTGTATGGAAACACGAACAGCGCCTCTAGCGGAACGTTTGCGATGTTCGTGTTTCCATACAAATTGAGATTTTAACGCGAACGCGATCGAGTCGTATTTTGTAACCGAAAACTTACACTAAGGGTACTTTCCACACATTTTTTACGAAACTTTGATCTGGTTTCATTTTTGAGTTTGTCTAAATTGTCATATGTAGGTAATAATTTTAATAAAATATTTTTTCTTTAATTTAACCTCCTACCATCCTCAAAATGAAAAATGTTATAAGAGTGGTTGTAAGATTATGTAGAATTAAAATGTTAGAAGATATATTCAATGCCGATTTGGGCAAAATGGTCCAAAAATTTGCCTCTGGACGTTCTTACGTAAATAAGCAGACAGACACTGAGGAAGGTCATAAAATTTACCAAGGGACTACTAAAGTGCATCATCAACTTTCACACATTACTATAATTAATGTTGATGCAGCTTGAAGTCTCGAGTATAATTTAATATGTGGAAAATTTAAATAAATATCTAAAGTACTATTCAATGGAAAAAATCAATTGTGTAAACAAAGCAATTTTTCACGATTACTCCGTAGTTACTTACATTTGAACGCCAATCCCGATCATATTCACATCTCAATGAGCTCACCACTGTTTTTAACAATCATTTTATCATTAAATAATCGTGTAAATATGTTTATTTTATAGAATTAATTGGAAGACGAAAATCCGTTATATTTGTCAAATTGACATGATATTTTTTTCCTCACCGAAGTTGGTCTATGGTCGGTCTAATCTCTGGAAATTTAGTGCTGTACCAACAAAATTAATTATTTGACTGAACCAACCTTACCTACCGATAATTATGGCTGGCTCTGCAAATTAATTTATTCGTAGATATAATTATTTGTGTTAAGTTACACTATTTAATGAAGGTTTATAAAGGTTTCTAATCCTATCCTACTATCCTACTTCCTACTATATCCTACTAATCCTACTAATATTATAAATGTGAAAGTTTGTGAGTGAGTGAGTGAATATGTTTGTTACTTCTTCACGCTGAAACGGCTGGACGGATTTGGATGAAATTTGGCGAAAAGTTAGATAACCTGGATTACAACATAAAATACTTTTTATCGCGATATTCCCATGGGATAGGGATAAAATCTTGAAATAACAACCGCTCAGCTTAGAGTCATGAAAATTGGTATGTAGATAGTTTGACATCTGGAATAAAACATAGCCTACTTTTTATTTCGATATTCCCACGAGATAGGGATAAAATTTCGAACTAATAACCGCTGGGCTTAAAGTCATGAAATTTGACCATGATTGTTTTTAATGTAATGTCAATGAAAACAACGATTTAATTTTCGGGAATTCCCACGTCAATTTTTAAAAATCCCGGTATTTCAGCTGCTGGACCTAATGATTTACGTGTGCGAAGCCGCGGGTAAACACTAGTTGGACGATAAAATAGTATTATAGTAGAAATTATGTAGATTTCTATTTACTAGTATCATATTTACTGTGGAGTCCATTGTTGGACCAAAAAATCATTTTGAATAACTTCCCTGTGTCTACCTACTCTCTTTTCCCTGTCTTATGTAAATTTAAAAATGCCTCTTCTAAATTATATAGAAAATACAAACTGAGACATGGATGCACAGAAAAACCAGAAAATGAGACCAGCGCTGGGAATCGAACCTAGGTCCTCAGCAATCCGTACTGCGTACTATAACCCCTACACCACCGTTGGACAGGAGTCAAGATACAAATTTCTCCTATGCACACATATCTCAGGTTGCCTTTTTCTACTACGCTACTTAAGCAGCAAAAAAATCTAAATTAATCCATATTTTAACTGACCCTTTCAATTCTAAAATACTCCATCATAAACCTTGGGGAAAATATACGTCAAAAAATATAAGTGGATATACATGTTTCACCATTTTAAAAATTCTACCCTTAAAGGGGTATAAAGGGGAGTGTAAGTTTATATGGAAAAAACGTTAGGTATATATATTTGAAGATATAATTCTAAAACTTCGTGAAAATGCTATTAAACATTTTAAGTTAAAAGGGACATGGAAACATTGTGAATGACTCTTGAACAGGACTAAGAGAATACGTGATTCGCCATTTTTTTAAATTAAACTTAGGGAAAACATTAAAGAATGAAATATGAGTAAATTCAAAATAATTATTTACTGCTGATTGAAGTATCTTAAAGAGCTTTCACATCACTAGAGCCAACGTCAGTCAGTCAGTCAGCCAGTCGTCAGTCAAGTGTCAATGTCAGTCACCACATTTGTTTACACAATTGATTTTTTCCATTGAATAGTACTTTAAGTATCAACATCGTTTAATCAGTGTACAGCAAGTGTTGTCAGCCTAATTTTTTTTAAACCTCATTGTTTGTCTGGAACAGCTTTCGTTGGCCAGAGTCCAACACCTACTATTTTACAATTGGGTTATTAAACTATTTAGGGGCTGTTTCACCATCCATTGATTAGCGTTAACCGACGGTTAAATGTGATGCCGTCTCCGTCTATTCGAGCAAAACAAATAGAGACGGCATCACATTTAACCGTCAGTTAACACTAATCAATGGATGGTGAAACAGGCCCTTAGTGTGTTATTCTGTCCTGTAACGAGACATCAGTCAGACACTTTGTTAAAAACATATTTGCAATGTATAATATTAGCATGCTTAGGAGTTGAACTATAAAATCATACTTTTACAGCCTTATTCATAAAAAAACCTTAATTGAGGTTTGATCGGTCTGTTACTTAGCAGACTGATTAAGCTTAATAGACGGTTGTCAAGAAGTATGATTCATAAACGCTTGCTAGCAGTCTGCTAGTTGTTGAGCTGCTGATAGACGGATTAGACGCGTTATGTTGGCCACCTTGACAAATCAAAGACAAAAAATGGCCTAATCGATAATTTAAAAAAAAAAATTGACAGCAGTGACAGCAAATTAGCAGGAAAAAAAATAAAAAGCGTGATGTTTGTTTTCCCGCCATTACCGATCCGCATGTTTACGTTGTGCAAAAAGCCATAATTATGTTAATCATCCTATTTTTTTTTCATATTTATTGTTAATTTATTGTTGCTAATTTAGAGGATTTTTAAATACAAATTCCTGAAAATAAATTTTCCAGTTTTTTTTTTTAATCTTTGCGTAGCCCTGCCTTCACTATAAATGTCTTCGGTATGGTTTTTTTGCGCTCAAAGTCAGCTGTTCAAAGTTGTGGCGGCCATTTTGTGACTTAGCAGGGAGATAAAGGAGGGTCTACGGTCCTCTAACTTTAGCAGAGCCTTGATCGACTGATTAGCGCTAACAGACGTTTATGAATCATGTTTTTTAGCATCGGGCCTTCAAGGAGCCTTCAAGGAGGCTCTAACTTTTTATGAATAAGGCTGTTAATAACTAACCCAGGAGACGTTACCATGGCAACAAGGTACACTAAAAAGTCGATTTGACCCAATTACAAGAATGGAACTTGTGACTTTTTATATTATCCTGAAATGACGTCATTACGGCCGATATTTCATATCCTTCTAGAAATTGGATTTCAAATGGCTGATTCATATCAGAGAGCGATTAAAATGGGTTTTTCCAAGGGAAATATTACAGGATTTTTGCGGGAAAAATGTATTTTATGTATATAGCCCTCCCCATCGGTTTAGGTTATGGCAACTCTGGTTATGATAGATAGATACAATAGATTAATTTACTACCCTCTGAAATAAATAACTATAAATAAGCACATGTCAAGTAATTGACAAGATTTAATTTTTTAACACCTGTAAATTACTACAGGAATCGAAAGAGTTTTGCCTCCTAAACATGGGAAAATATTTATTGTAATTTATTTCTCCATATTTAAAAAAATACTAAAAATTGAAAAAATATGTCAGAATTTGCCAACACTACCACAGAATAGATATGTTTCCTTTGCCTTTTTCACAAGAAAATGACCTGTCATAATTTTGACAACGTCTACGTCAGATTTAAGTGCTCTTTTTTTGAATAGAGACTAGCCACACATGCTTTTGGCAACTCTAGTTGCTGTCAACGCTCTTGTTTTGTTAATGAATAGAGTTCAACTCAAATTCAAAGCATGTGAGTGGCTGGATCTATGGAGTAATGGATCTATTGTGTGGTAGTTTTGGAGTTATGCCCTTTTAGAATAGCACATCTTTTAAAAATTTAATAAATTTATTAATAATCGTAGCGAAATTTTAAAAATATCAACGTCTTTCTCTTTACAAACAGTATTCACGAATCAAATTATAGTCTTAGAAATATGAAATACTGTCTGTCTGTAGTAATAAAAATAAAAGCCGTGGTGGCCTAGTGGTTTGACTCATGGCCTCTCAAGCAGAGCATCGTGGGTTCAAACCCTGGCTTCGCACCTCGAGTTTTTCGAAATTCATGTGCGAAATTATCCTGGAAATTTACCACGAGCTTTACGGTGAAGGAAAACATCGTGAGGAAACCTGCACAAACCTGCGAAGCAATTCAATGGTGTGTGTGAAGTTCTCAATCCGCACTGGGCCCGCGTAAGAACTACGGCCCAAGCCCTCTCATTCAGAGAGGACTGTGCCCAGCTGTGGGACGTATATAGGCCGGGATGATGATGATGATAAAAAGCCACGGGCTATTCTATTATTAAAAAATCTGAAAACACACCGAACTTTTGTCTATCGTTATTATCTTTAATCGACGTCTCTGGGAACGGTAGTTACGAGAATGTAGAGACAGTACTTCTTAGTACTTTATTAGCATTGCAATTAACATTCTACCCATTAGCACGGAAACTACAGACTGTCAAGCAGTTTCCATCGTTGATGTACAGCCGCACTGGTAAAATATCTTTACGTTTTTTACTCAACACTCTCTTAAACATAAACCTTGATGGCAAGGAGAATCATCCACACTATATGTATATTTTCCCAAGAAAGTCGTCATAATTAAATCGTCGTTTAAAAAAACTCGCCGTCGTTTAAATTTTCTGTTGTATCCTTGGCTGCCCTGAAAACCAGCGCCATGACTGAAGAAATTCAGACATCGGCATTTGCTGAGTGGCATCCATTTTGGTGTTTTGTTAACTACTGTTGTATTTCGAGTAAGATTTCATGTACAATCTTTTTTAACACCAAATAAATGAATTCTATTCTATTCTATAATGACTCGCTAGTACGAAATTCGAAAATCGAGGTATGTACGTGTCGCACGGTCTCTCTCACTCTCGTTAAATGCTGTCATAAAACTGGACCTATTCGGCCTATTGATAAATATGACCCCGCTTTGAGCCTCATAAAGCCCATAGTGTCATCCCGTCATCAGAAAGCTAAGAAATATAATTAAACTAGAGTTTACCCGCGGCTTCGCACGCGTAAACTATTCGATCTGGTAGTTACCTACAGTTGAATTAGTTACAAAATTCCTGTGGGAAATCCGAAAATTTATATCGTAATCTTCATTGAGGTGTTGTGTTAAGAACAACTATCCCGTGGGAATATTGGAATAAAAGTAGCCTATGTGTTATTTCAGACATCCAGCTATCTACATACCAAATTTCATGACTCTAAGTCCAGCGTAATCTGGCGCGCGGCAATGAATGGGTAAAGAGCTTTACAGACTGCAATGCAGGATAATGAATAGATTTCTTTTTCCCTGAATGGCAACACTGGCATAGATATTAGATCGCTCGTTTTTGGCTCGAAATTAGAACTTGTGATTTTATTTTGCTTAATATATAAAAAATGTACACACCCAATATCATATTTTCTCAAGTTTTTCGCGATTCCCAAGGTCAAAGAATCGAATTGCTTTTAAAAACTTTATAAATGCGTTGTTCGGGAGAAACGTGTCAAAATAGTGTTTTAGAGCGCCATCATGCTCTGTCTCGTTTGTTTTGTCCCATTCTGGCGGTTCACTTTTATATTATAGAATTAGATATTGCAGCGAACGTTACTATACGCTAATACAAATGTTAATTTGTAAGTTTACGCTGTGCCCGTCGTCCATAATTCATAAGGCAGTGGCTGTGTAAACAGACGTTTTGCTATAACTGAGCCAGTAATAGGTTCTGGTTAGTTTTTAAGTTTGGGAGATCGACAAGGGAGATGGTCAGTGTAACTGACTTGATGACGACACAGCAGTTAAACTACGAGTATAGGATGTTCCGACCAATGTCTTTAACATGAAACTACCGTGAGACTCACTCATATTAATAGACTCACTCATAGACGAAGGGCTACTGATTAGCCCGAAACATGTCGAGCTTAGCTCGATTTAAGACGTGAGTTATCCGGGTCAATATATTCAATGTCTTTAAATTGTGAATACAAGGTTCGATTCTGCTCGCATACGAGTACTCGTAACTAAATATGCTACTTTTGTTCTGAAACTTTTCAAAAACATAACCTTTTTAAACCTCCGATGCAAAAAGAGGGATGTTATAAGTTTGACCGCTGTATGTCTGTGTGTCTGTCTGTGGCACCGTAGCTCTTAAACGGGTGTACCGATTTGAATGCGGTTTTTTATTTAAAATCAGGTTTTCTAGCGATGGCTCTCAGATATGTTTCATCAAAAGTGATTCAGCCGTTTTTGAGATATTGAACTTTGAAGTGACAAAGTCGGGGGTTTTCCAACTTTTGTTGGTTAGGTTAGGTTAATAATATACTTAGACTAAGTGTAATTTTGTATGTTTGTGACTGTGTGTGTATATTTGTTACTCTTACTCTGTCTTCTTCTTGATGAAATTTAGTATTTAGATAGCTGATTGTGTGGTAATAACACATAGGCCCTCGTGTTGACAGGTGTCCATGGGCGGTGGTGATTGCTTCCCATCAGGTGACCCGCATCCTCGTTTTCCCCTCTTATATAAAATGCTACTTTTATCCCGATATTCACACGGGACATGGATAAAATCTCAAAATCTCAACCGATAATTTATTAAATCAGGCGTTACTTTGCGGAGGTCTATACAATGAACTAAACCAATTACTGCTCACGCGACCTTATGATACCTACGTTTATGCAAGATTCGCTCCCGTCGTCTGTATATCCGCATAAATGTACAATCTAAGGCTCTTCAAGGCTAGAGTGAATAGGCTGTTACTGAACCAGAGATACACCTTTGGCCTCATCTGCACTTCATCGGTCAGTTTCATCAAAAAAGATATGCGCGTTCATGCAGTTCCTCCACCTCCTCACTGTAAGAACACACACAATCACACCCATCTATCACCACCCACATTACACTGACGCGTTTCGAACTCAACCAGAGCTCATCTTCAGAACAACAGAACCGTACACCATGCTACCAGATGTCAGATTAACAACAAAACAAACTACCTTGGGTAGACCCACGGTAGACCACTAGTCAGCAATAACAGTTTTACGAAATTTGGTAAGTAGGTACGGTTGTTTTTAAGTAACGTCAATGAAAACCACAATGTAATTTTTTGGGAATTTAGCAAAATCACAGAATATCAAGTCAACTGCTAATGCTTAATTTACGTGCGAAGCCGCGGGCGCAAACACTAGTTCCAAATAAACTCGTTAACTTTAAAGCTCGGCTCCGAATTTTTGCCAGCTGTGAAATACCGCAGCATATAAATTATATAATTTCAGCGAGCCGTAGGTACTGCGTATAAAAAACCTTCACACATTCCAATCAAAAAACACACGTTTAAAGCTAAAATTATTTAAAACTGTCAAACCAAAGGAGTATTCGGAACCGAATGTCCTTAGACCGGGATGGTGATAAGACAACTTTTTAAATACAAAAACGCAATGCGACATAGGACGTTCCGTTTCACGTGGCGGCAACCATGCGCAGAGCATTCGGGTAACCGCTCTGGCTGTAAGAGGTCGCGTCGCCCGTGCCTTGAAATCACGCGAGTGTTAAAAAAATTAACGCGATGTTCGGGATTTGGCAGTGAAAAAAATTTGAGTGTCTTTGAAATTGGAATTGAGTGTGTGAGAAATTTAGTGGTTTGTGATTTGACCGGATTTCCTGGGTGTTTTGTAGTGTTTTTATTTGTTCCTGATTTGGATACTTACTGCGGCAAAACGAGGTAAGTCTTTTCTTAATAATTTTGCGCGATAGCGTTGAAAAAAAATGATATAAATATTACTACGATTAATAAATTCTAAATATTTTTTTAATCAGAAAATTGTATTTTGAATAATTTTATGTACTTACTTAATTATAAATCATGACAGTTTTTTTAAATTACTGAATGAAAAATTATTTATGTCTAATAAAAAATACGCATTGATAAACTTTTCGTGATGCACAGATAACCAGTAAGTTACTATGTAGTTTTTTTTAATTAAGCTGTGCTTTTCTCATTACTTATTTATTGTTGGGAACTTGCATTAAACATTTAAATGACCGAATTACCTATAATATAACTACGAGAAGTTGCCGTGATTTTGTCTGCAAAGAATTTGGTCATCGCGCGCCCTGAGAAACCCAATTTTCTGGGATAAAAAATTACCCTATGTCCTTTTTAAGCCTCAAACTATTCCATACTAAATTTTATCACAATCGGTTATTCCATACCTACTAAATTTTATCGGTCGGCGTGCAAGCTTAACAAACATACTTACTTTCGAATTTATTATACTAGTAATGATTCTTGAACAGTAAATACTTTGCATTTCCCGTTAAAGAATTCGCGTGAGCGCAATAAAACCGAAACGCTAATTAGTTACTAGTTACGAAGCGAATTTTGAAAACTAGCTCGCTTTTACCTGCGACTATGTAATTTTCCGGGAAAACTGTCCTATGTCCTTCCCGGGATTCAAACTATCTGTATACCGAATTTCATCCAGATCGGTTCAGCGGTTTATACGTGGAAAAGTAACAAACAGACTTACCTACGAACTTTCGCATTTATAATAGGTACTAGCCGTTACTCGCGACTCCGTTCGCGTAGAATTCGTTAATCGCTATCCCGCGGGAAGTATGCAATTTTCCGTGATAAAAACTATCCTATGTCCTACCCCGAGACTCAAACTATCTGTATACCGAATTTCATTTAAATTGTATTGTATTGTAAAACTCTTTATTGTACATAAAAACACATGAAAATACAGAACACAGGATAATAAGATGTACAAAGGCGAACTTATCCCTTAAAGGGATCTCTTCCATTTAACCTTTGCACGATTGCCAGGATATCAGACACAAGAGTAGACACTACGAGTACAATGAAAAGATAAAAGAAACGAAATTTTAAATTAACTCAAGCAATTGTTTCAATGATTTAGACGTGATGAAGTAACAAACAAACAAACAGACTTAGGTACAAACTTTCGCATTTAATCATCATCATCCCAGCCTATATACGTCCCACAGCTGGGCACAGGCCTCCTCTCAGAACAAGAGGGCTTGGGCCATAGTTCCCACGCGGGCCCTGTGCGGATTGGGAACTTCGCACGCACCATTGAATCGCTTCGCTGGTTTGTGCAGGTTTCCTCACGATGTTTTCCTTCACCGCAAAGCTCGTGGTAAATTTCAAATGTAAGTCCGCACATGAATTTCGAAAAACTCAGAGGTGCGAGCCGGGGTTCGAACCCACGACCCTCTGCTTGAGAGGCGATAGGTCAAACCTTTAGGCCACAACTATGCAATTTCCCGGGATAAAGCTATACTATGTCCCTAGGACTCAAGCTATCTGTGTACCGGATTTCAAGTTTTCAACTAGATCGGCTCAGCGGTTTATGCGTTGAAAAGTAACAAACAAACAAAAAGACTAACAAAATTTCGAATTTATAATATTATTGGAACTATACTCTACCCGCTGTATCGTTTGCATTTCTGAAAAAGTTGTTCCGTAATGAAATTGACAAGTAATCAGTTTTGTCAAGACATTATTAACACCAAGGACGAGATCGTAAAACATAAACTGTATCATCATGTCAGCCGAAAGACGTCCACTGCTGGACATAGGCCTCCCCCAAGGCTCTCCACTCAGACCGGTCTTGTGCTTTTCGCATCCACCGCGATCCCGCGATCTTAACCAGGTCGTCGCTCCATCTTGTTGGAGGCCTACCGACAGCTCGTCTCCCGGTCCGCGGACGCCATTCGAGAACCTTTTGACCCCATCGGCCATCAGTCCTGCGAGCAATGTGCCCCGCCCATTGCCACTTCAGTTTCGCGATAAACTGTATAAAACATCCAAAATTTCTTGACACCAGTGCCCTTAGTGTAAGTTTTCGGTTACAAAATACGTATCGATCGCGTTCGCGTTAAAATCTCAATTTGTATGGAAACACGAACAGCGCCTCTAGCGGAACGTTTGCGATGTTCGTGTTTCCATACAAATTGAGATTTTACGCGAACGCGATCGAGACGTATTTTGTAACCGAAAACTAACACTAGGGGTACAGGAAAACGTCACGAAATCTTGTGAGGAAAAAATCGTAATTTTGTAACTACATCGAAACTTTCTATTGGAATCCAACAACAAAGATTATCTGACTTTTTATCACGTTTACCGTTTATATATTGTAAACACGATATTACTTATTTTTTGTGTTGAAATAGTGTCAGGATTTTCTTTTAAATAACTGAAAATGGACAACTTTTTGACAAATAGCCATGGATCCGGCAGTTAAATTGAAATTCCAGAATTTTACTACATTCTAGGAATAAAACAGACCGACCGATACAACTTGGGGATATTCTAAAAACGAGCCTACCCCTTTTGAACCCAGCAGAGTATGAAAAGAGTTGTACAATGGACTTTATGTACAATCCATGTCATGTCGGCTGGGTTCGAAACGGCTACTCATCTCTCAAGGGGCCAGCAACTCAGCTTATTTTATGGATGTCCATGGGCGGCGGTGGTTGATTTCCATCAGGTGACCCGCCTGCTCGTTTACCCTCTTCATATAAAAAACCGGCCGAGAGCGTGTCGGACACGCCCGAAATAGGGTTCCGTAGCCATTACGAAAAAATTTAGTAATCTTTTTTTAAGGATTTCGTATTTTGTACGGAATATTCCAAGTTTAGGTATATTTCATACATTAGGCTGCTATTTACTCTTAAACAATTAATCATTCTCAAGAAAACTTAACCGTTATAGTTTTCCTTGTAAGTTTGATATGCTTACTACTGCTTTTTTCAAATGTCCGACGATACCCCAAAAATTAAAAATTACAGCTTTCTAGCATTGATAGTCCCTGAGCAAAGCCGCGTACGGACAGACACACAGACAGACAGACATGGCGAAACTATAAGGGTTCCGTTTTTGCCATTTTGGCTACGGAACCCTAAAAAGGAATTCCCAAAAATTACATCGTGCTTATTATTGATGTTGCATTCAAAACAACTCTACCAATTTTAAACCGACGAAAAAAAATGGAGGAGGTTCTCAAGTTGGCGCATATATTTTTTTAATGTATGACCATGCATAACTTCTTACATTATAACTTCTTATAATAGTCCGATTTTGATAATTCCTTCTTTATTGGATAGGGTATACCTTGAAGTTAGTACTAAATAAATTTGGAAAAAAATACCCCAAGGGTGGGAAAAAAGTATAAAATAAAAACTTTTTAACAAAAAAATTAACCATGCATGACAGATAGATTTCAAGATTTCGAGATTATACATCAATCCCGTGGGAATATAAAAAATAGCGAAATCGGTCCATCCGTTTGAGAGCTACAATGCCAAAGAACACAGACAGACATTGGCATCAAACTTATAACACCGAAAGAGGGGTCTTTCGGCATCGGGGGTTAAAAATGAAACAAAAGATTATCACAGTCACCCCAGAATTTCTCTAACCAAATATTTATAATAATATTCTGATAAGGATCTTAACGTCTCTGTTTGCAGAAACGGTTCCGCGACTATCTTAAATAAACAGACTTTCATAACGCTAATTCAATATTGGCTTAATCATGTTCTCAAGTTTCTGGAATTAATTTTGCGTTTCTTGGTGCCTAGGCATCTGATTCATGCCTTGATCTCGTATTTTCTAAACCAATTAAATAAATGTGAAGGTAATTTGGTAACACCTGAATTTAAAATTTATTGAATCAGGCTTTACTTTGCGAAGGTTCCATATCAATCAACTATAAACAATTAGGTATTTTTTTTATTGAAATCAATTTAATAATGCCAATTTATACTTAAAGATTATGAAGTACAATGTTATGCTTTTTATTATTTATATAAATAAGTTTATTTACAATTTAACAACTATACATAAAATAACATAAAACACATGAAATCAACAGTTTAAAAAAAGAAGGCAAAAAGAACTAACCTAAGATACCATCTAAATTTATGTACACATGTTACTATAAAAATAAAAATAACAAAAAGAAAACCCCGATTAAAAGATCTGCCTGTGTTAGAGTTATGTAATAGTATATTATCATAATGTTTTTTTTTTCTATTTTTTAAGTCAACAGTCGGAAATGATGATGTATGTTTTTGAAAGTCCTATTTGACGATATCGTGCATAATGCGGTTAGACGCGAAAAAAAAACCCTTTCTTTTTACGTTTAAGTAGTTACTTTGTTAGACTAATTTCTTTACGTGGTTAAAATAAATAATTAATACCCATGTAAAATTACACTTTCTAGTACTAGCAATCTGCTAAGAAACTGGGGTAGTCCTTATAGGACTACGAAATCCTAAAAACTATATCGGGTGTGTCCTGTAATATGAGCAAATAATTAAAACATAGATATACTTCATACTCCTCAAACTGAACAACATTAGTTCAGCGACTTTTCAATTTTAGATTTTTTATTACACTTTTAAGTTTATTCGAAGAAGAAATGTAAAGCAAAATGCTTAATTGTAGCGTGACAGGCGACGTCAGTTGTGTTCTAGGATGGCGTACATTGATAGCAGTATTTAATTTGTGTGAAAAAAGGAAAATTCAAAGACTCCATTATTTTTAAAAGTTGCTGAACTAAAGTTGTTTAGTTTGACGAGGACGTTCTTTGTTTTAATTTTTTGCTCGTATTACAGGCCACACCCGGTATGAGTGAAATATATCTATGGACAGATCTATGCACGACAAATAAATAATGTTGAACGCTAGTATTGCAATGCGTGGATATGCGGTTTTGTGTACGATGCATGTGGTCGGTACTGATTTTAATGGTACGAGTATGTTATTTTAGTCCCATTTCAAATACTGTTTTCCAGGAATATAAATGATTAAATTGAATATGAACGTACGCAAACATTCTATGCCACAATATATAAAAATCATTTTTTTATTATTATCAGTAGTAGGCAAATGAGCATTCGAGTCATCTGATGGGGAATGGTCACCACTGCCCATGAGTGCCAACAACTCATGGAGAGTCATTCTGCACTCCTAAGCCAAAAGGCGCTATCTCAAAAAGAAAAAAAAAACACTTGAGTTATTAATTATATACTACTGTGAAGCTTAAAACATTCTGCATCACATGGTGTAAATTACAGAAAAGCGATTTTTTTGAGATAGCGCCTTTCAGCTTAGGAGGGCAGCATTGGTTGTTGCCGGCCTTTAAATACTGTATGGTTCAGGAAACCAGAGCAAGACTAACGTTACACCCTTGGTAATTGATAATGGATGGAACTGAAGATGAAAAAGTTTATTTGGGTATTTTAACATGATTTACAGACAAGGTTGGAGCCTCCTATTAACCAAAATGCTTGTGTAAGGAGACACCGCTCCTCCATAACAATAAATGCTAGTAATCCACAATAAACTGGAACTAAACAATAGTTACATTAATAATAAAGCTCTCAAAATCCTGTCTTGTCGTATGTGTATGTGTGTGTGCGTGCGTGCGTGTTTTATTATGTTATTGTGGACAATAATGCTTCTGGTTCATCATATGACAGTTTCTTTATCCATGTCATTAGAGCTTTTTACAGTCATCTAAAATATACACATTCACTATCATATTTAAGTAGGTATGTACTTAAAACCCTATTTTTTTGTCTATCGATTTAGTAATATCAATTTAATACTTTTTGATTTCAATAATTATAAAAAAAAACAAATCTTACTTATACTGGTACGATACAGCAGTGATAACTAACTGAATCCGGTAGGGTTGGAGCTGCTCACGTCTCTCGAACCAACCTGTATTAAATGTACAAAGAGAACTTATCCCTTTAAGTTTAACTTTTGAGGGATAAAAGCATATAATTAGGGACTGACAAAGAATAACTGTATATGAACTGCGAAGGCCATAATAAAATATTGTAATGAAAAATTATCTTACGTCAATAATAAAAATAGTCAAACAAAACAAATAATACACTTCTCTACTAATATTATAAATGCGATAGTAGCATATCTGTTAGTCCTTACCTTTTTACGCATAAATCGCTAATTGATTTCTTTACACTAAATGTTGTATGTGGAAAGGATATAGAATAGTTTTTTTTTCACGAGCATAGGTATCGAGGCTTAAAGATAGAAATCGCGGGCCAAAACTTATTCTTAAATAGAGTAGGTACTCATTATATTATAATAACACTGATTGAAGTCGATCTAGACTTAACATTCAAACTATTAAAAACTGTTGTAAATTTGTCTGATTTCATCTGAATTTCATTCTAGAACTTACTACATTTAACAAACTCTGGCTGTATAGATATCGTTTCTTTTGCGCTATCCCTAGATAAAATAAACGTAAATCAAAATGGCGGCTTCTAATGTAGTGTCTCGTAAATGTTGCGACAAAATTAACTTGTACTTGAGTAGAAATACCGGAAACTAGATCTGTTTTCAACTGCAGTTAAAGACTGAAGGACAGTTGACTTTTAGATTACTAGGATACTGAAATTTTAAGACAGTTTAATTAAATTATAGGCATCCAAAGTTATTTTGTTATAAGCCTTAGTATTAACGAATAAAAAGTCATTGTATTGTATGGTAAATTGTAAAATTTGCCCGCGTACACGTAAAAATTCGCGTAGTACCTAAAACGCTTTCGGTGTTTAGTATGTTTTTAAATGGATATTTGGTAAAATCCCGGACTTTCAGTTCAATGAACTAAAAGAATTTCCTTGCTCACCCACGACCTTACGATAGCTATTTACACGCATATTTTGCATAAGCTTAGCTATCGTAAGGTCGCGGGTGAGCAAGGAAATTCTTTTAGTTCATTGATATGGACCTCCGCAAAGTAACGCCTGATTCAATAAATTCTTTCAGTTCAATAGCGAATAAGGCTAGTGTACAATAAGTGAGGGTTAAAGTATGCTTATACTTTATTCGTTTATGTCTGTAAATAATTATGTAGACAAACAAACGCTACTGAAGCGATGTTACAACTGTTTCTCACTATCTTGAGGTCAGCATAAAATGATTTTTATTGACGAATTATTAAAAAACTGTTTCACAATAGATTAACTTATCTTACATGGTTATACTAACCTAAGAATTAACTTAGGAAACACATACAAAACTAAACTTAAACTCTACAGACACAAGGTTTAAAATTAACAGTTCAAATTTATTCACTAAAATCAATAACAGTGGCATTTTTGAGATAACGCAAACCTTTCATTTTCATACCGAGATAAAACTCTACCACTTTAAAATTGCATTTGCTTTGGTCTTCGTGAAAACTCATCGTTCTTCTATCCTAAGGCAATAAGTCCAGATTCATTTGAGAGGAATTTAGCCAATAGCAAAATAAAGTTGCAGAGAATTTTATACACAATTTCCATTTTAACTGTTGCTTTATATCTATTTGATAGGGATGGGAATAATGAACTATTTCGCTGTTCGAAATTTATATTTATATTTCTATGTACATTATATTCGGCGTATTGGTAAAAAAGCGGTTAAAGTAGCTTAATGGTATTGGTAGAGCTAACCAAGCAGAAGGTCATAAAAAATGGTTTATTACAGACAATTACAAGTAGGATTTCCGTTGGTTCCACACTAAAACAAGCCTGTCGCGTGACAATCTGGTTAGGGGTAATACAAACAATTGAGTTAATTAAATCACTAAATTATTAACAAAACATGCGTTTGATCATGGATTCACATTTCGAAATATAGCATTTTATACGTATTTTTAACCCCCGACGCAAAAAGAGGGGTGTTATAAGTTTGACCACTATGTGTGTCTGTCTGTGTCACCGTAGCTCTTAAACGGGTAAACCGATTTGAATGCGGTTTTTTTATTTGAAAGCAGGTTTTCTAGCAACGGTTCTTAGACATGTTTTAACAAAAGGCTACTTTCAGCCGTTTTTGAGATCGGTTTTTGTGATCATACTCGTCAAACTGAACAACATTCGTTCAGCGATTTTTAAAAATAGTTAGTTTTTTAATTATTATTACACTTTTAAGTTTATTCGAAGAAGCAATGTAAAGCAAAATGCTTGATGTTTGTAGCGTGACAGGTGACGTCAGTTGTGTTCTAGAATGGCGTACATTCATTGCCCACCGCCAGGGCAATAGCCCTGCTTAACGCTTTGCTGGGCAAGCACCAGGAAAGTGACGTAGGTACTTGCTGGGAATTGGCACTCTGTGCTGGATAGTATTGTAAAGTTTTTATCCAATAATATTTTGTAAAGTATTCAAATCCGTTTTCTATGTTTATTTTGGTTATGTTATTTCCGGTAAGCATATTATTAATTTGTGATCCATGTTGATTTATGTGAAGCATGTAACGTGATAGGCGTTTTGGTTTTTCATACTGTAAGCCTGTTATTGTATTGTTTGAATAAATAAATAAATAAATTGCAGTATTTAATTTGTATGAAAAAAGGAAGATTTAAAGACTCCATTATTTTTTGAAGTCGCTGAATTAATGTTGTTCAGTTTGACGAGGAGGATCTATGTTTTAATTTTTTCTCGTACAGGTCACAGCCGGTATAATGCTAATCGGATTAATTAATGACAATACACTGCAAATTGTAACCAGACGTTGATTTTATTACTAGAAAGCGATATTGGAACAAATTAAAAGTGTAGCATTGACGACAGATTTATCGATAGTCCGTAACAAATCTATCTGTGACAGTTTTTTGTTGCGTTTCGAAGAAAAAGCATACTTAATAGTTATAGGTACATTGCGTTTAAATTTATTTAAAAAAAGTCATATTTTTTTAATAAACAATTGAAACTATGTTCGAGCCCTTACTAACTACCCGAATTGACGGTTGTAACAATAACCTAACCAACAAAGAGTTGGAAAACCCCGACTTTGTCACTTCAAAGTTACAAACATATTTAAGAACCATTGCTAGAAAACCTGCTTTCAAATAAAAAGAACTGCGTTCAAATCGGCCCACCCGTTTAAGAGCTACGGTGCCACAGACACACACACAGACACTTAGCGGTCACTCTTAGAACACCCCTCTTTTTACGTAGGGGGTTAAAAATACAGCTTTGCTATTTTTACTACAAGTATGTACGCACTGGACATTAACGCCATCTAGCGATATTCCTTCTTGTCAAAAAAAAACTAGTATTCGTTTATCACTTCACTACGAGTTCAATATGACCGATAATTAAATACAATGTATTCACAACGCCGAGATACTCATATCACGATTGGACACAGTTATAAGATAAACATTAGTTAATCTGTTCATAGCTTAATAACTGTAAATATTTAAAAATGGCTTCTTAATGGTTACTTGTTTTTGCTGCGTTGCGATGCGAATCCTTTTGCTCACCCGCGATCATCATAGTCGTTTACTTATGCAAGAAATGCGTGTTCATGCAAATCCTCCACCTCCAAAATGTAAGAGCAAACAAATCACACTAACCCATCTATCAGTACCACCAGACAACACTGACTGAATCTGGTAGCGTCGTGAAGTTGTGTTGCTCTGTATAGTGTGGTGGTGGTGATAGATGGGTTTGTGTGTGTTCTTATAGTGTGGAGGTGGTTTTCAGTTGTCAATCTAGTTCGCCTAATTTTTTACTCGAGTATAGCTCTACAAGCACAAGGGTCACCATTCACCCAGTTTACACAGCCAAAATAAAATGCCTGTTATTATAAATAATCCGTAAATCTGTCTGTAGAGGGACAGGGACAGACTCCGATCCGAGCGGGCGCGGCAGGATATATAGCGCCTGGGTAAGGCTTACATGGCATTTCCTTCGGTACAAAACCTTGGGATCCATTGATCCATCCGTCTTGAGTTACATTTTTAGAGTTCTGTACCCTTAGCGTAAGTTTTCGGTTACAAAATACGTCTCGATCGCGTTCGCGTTAAAATCTCAATTTGTATGGCAACACGAACGTTCCGCTAGAGGCGCTGTTCGTGTTTGCATATAAATTGAGATTTTAACGCGAACGCGATCGAGACGTATTTTGTAACCGAAAACTTACACTAAGGGCACTGTAATCAAAATGGCTAAAACGGAATGTATCTTGGTTTCGTTGTATCTGTTCGCTAGAGATGGTGCGTATTTACGTTACCAGGTTTTGATACCAGGTATTTCCTTGCATGTATAACAACCAGGTACCGACCCGATATACTTGCAAGACTTGAAAGTATTTTTCCATTTAAGTATACTGTCCCTTCAAAGTAAGTACTACAACGTCGAACTGGAACGTCGAACGAATCGAATGTAATTATATCTTATGTTCATACACATGAGGTTCTGATTGTGCTTATACGTGAAATAAAATACTTTCAAAGTATTTTACGTCCTGATTGGAATATTTTGAATCTTATCTGTATAACAACAAGGTTTAATTTAAACTTGCAAGAAAGCAAGTATTCGACTCGTTGCGTAGGACAGAAAACACTTTGAAAGTATTTTGATACCTGGTTTCTGCACCTCGTATGAGAAGGTGGACGTACTTTTAAGCCCTGGTACGCGATTTAGCAAGTATAACCCATCCCTAGTCGCCTGTGTGTCTGTTGTCTGGTCGTCTGTCAGTCCTTTTGTCCACCCAGCTTCTCTTCCGTCCATCCTTCCGATCGCCTTTATGTCCATCCGTCTGCCTTTCCGTCCGTCTTTTCGTCCGTCCGTTCTTCAGTCTGTCATTCGGTCCGCCCATGCGTTCGTGTTTCCGTCTGTTTATCTGCACTTCCATCATTCTTACCATCCTTCCTTCTGTCCGTCTTTCCGTCCGTCCGTCTGTCTTTCCGTCATCTGTACGTCTTTCTGTCCGTCCGTCTTATCGTCCTTCCATCCATCCAGCCTTTTATCTATAAGTCAGTCCTCCGCTTAGCTTAGACGTTCAGTACTAGAAGGCTTTAGGTACCTATTTTGACATGGGTTTATATATTTAATCCATAAATCTATCTAAAAAGGCAGAGGGACTGAATCCCGAGCGAGGGGATACCTATATGCCAGGGTTGGCATTTCCTTTGGGACAAAACCTTGAGATCCATACAAAATATAATGTGGAAATATGTATTTAAGGTTACAGCCAAAAAGGTAAAACCGGCGAAGAGCGTGTCGGACACGCCCAAAATAGGGTTCCGTAGCCATTACGAAAAAAATAAGTAATATTTTTCTAATGATTTCGTATTTTATACGGAATCTTCCAAGTTTAGGTAAATTTTATATCTTAGGCTGCTATTTACTTTTAAACTACCATTATTTTTCAAGCAAACTTAACTGTTATAGTTTTCCTTGTAAGTTTGACATACTTACTATCATCCTGAATTTTTTAAAATTTTCCACCCACCGTGTTAGATTTTAGAGGGGGGGGGGACACACGATTTTAATGAAAATTTGCACTTTAAAGTTGAATATTTCGCAAACAAATCACTGAATCAAAAATCACCCCCCCGTTACATCTATGGGAGGTAGGTACCTACACTAAAAAATTTTTTTTTTTAATTTTTATTGTACCATTTTGTCGGCATAGTTTTTTAGAGTTTTTTTTAGAGTAGGTACCTCCCATAGACGTAAAGTGGGAGTGATTTTTTTTTCTCCTGCAACCTTATAGTGTAGGGTATTGTTGGATAGTTCTTTAAAATCATTAGGGGTTGCTAAAACGATTTTTCGATTTAGTGATTTGTTTGCAAAATATTCAACTGTAAAGTGTAAATTTTCATTAAAATCGACCCCCCCCCTCTAAAGTTTAAACTGGAGAGTGGAAAAATTTGAAAAAATTCACGATGTTAGTAAGTACATAATAATATCAAACTTACAAGGAAAACTATAACAAGTTTTCTTGAGAATTATTAGAAGTTTAAGAGTAAATAGCAGCCTAAGGTATAAAATATACCTAAACTTGGAATATTCCGTACAAAATACGAAATCCTTAGAAAAATAATATTACCAAATTTTTTCATAATGGCTACGGAACCCTATTTCGGGCGTGTCCGACACGCTCTTGGCCGGTTTTTATTAACGAAGTTTCACGATTCCTAGAAATTCCATTTTCTGCACTTCACGCAACACAGATGAACTAGCTTTGAAAGCCTTCTATTTGGGGTACTTCAGTTTGTATCTCGTTAAATGAATAGACCGAGAGCTGGAGCGTTTTTGGGTTAATCGTATGGGCATGCCTAACTTATTCCACTGACATTCATTATAGAGGGCGTATCAGGCCCTTTGCTACTTTAGTTCAAAATTTAAACTTCGTGTCTTGCCGCTCACGATTATAAAACGTGTGAGTATGTGGGTGTAAATATTACTTTTTTACGCTAAACTTAATGGTAAATGGATGAAATTTAGTATGTCCATAGTTGGATTTTAGGAATAACACATAGGCTATTTTTATCTCGACATTGCCCAGGAACTTTTAAAAACCGTAATTTGAACCGCTAAGCCTCACATGTAGTTTTGAAAAAAAGGAAAGAACAACATTTTATTCCTAGAAGATAGAGAAAGAAAAAAATACGTATCACGGTCACAAAACCGCAACATTATGCTGAGTGGGGCCCAATTTATACTATTCGATGTTAATTTGTATTACTCTGTGTATCGAATATGTGTAAATAAATGTTCTCTCTCTCTCTCTCTCTATTGCATAAGATTTATTGTGGCATATCTAAGTGTTTAGCATGCATGTTCTTAATACAGCGTAAAATGCTGGAATTTCAATTCAACTATCAATCTAGATTATTCAGGAGAGCGAAGCCACAAAAAATCTAGTTTGCATATCACAATAATGATACGAATTTGAAAAGTTATCCAAACAAAAAATGCTTAAATGACTTACCCCGCTGTGCAAGCCGGCTCTCCGCCTACCCCAAATTAACCTAAACATTCATCCCTCGGGATATATAAACAGAATTTATCCCGTTGTTTGTAATAAAATCTCTTTAGAGCTTTTAATATTGCAACAGGAGCTTCACAACGTTTATTGCTACTAGGAGTAATATGAAAATTTGCTGAAGAAAACTCGAAGAAAACCTTTTATATGAGCCAAGTTGGAAACTCTGTATAGATTTTTGTGGGGTGCCAGTGCAAACGGTTGTAGAGTATACGCCAATAAACTACGTCGTAATGTAGTTTGACGTTTGGTTTGTCGTTGTGTAGTTTGCTCCATAGAGCGGCTAGTCGTGCAAGGAAAGGTGGAGGGAACCAGGTCGCGCGGCAGATCACCTATGCGCTGGACTGATCAAGTGAAGGCCGCTGTAGGAAACGGCGTATCTGACTGTGCCAGACAGTCTGCCAACAGAAGGGTATGGCGGGAGATCGTACGGAGAGCTGTGTCCGCCTCTACCACCGACGCGGACGCCTCAATGTGACCACGACCACTCTGCCAAGAGCGACACGACAAAGAAGAAGAAGAATGTAGTTTGGCGAAATTAGTGAGTAACTAAAACTATGTACCTACCTACCTTTTTGGTAGTAAATACGAGTAAGTAAATTAAATAAAGTTAACAAACAAACAAGCTGAGATATGTGGTGCATAGGGGAAATAGCACCACGGCACGGAATGCCGAGGACCTGGGTTCGATTCCCAGTGTTGGTCTTATTTTTCTGGTTTTTCTGTGCATCTATATTTCAGTTTGTATTTTCAATTTAGTTTTTACGGGATAACCGTAAAAGTAAAAATTTGGAATTGAAATAAAAAATACAAAAATATTCCAAAAAAGCAATCTTAAATAAAGTTGTTTAGCACTGACTCGCAGTTTCTGAGTTTTTTGGAGTGAATGAATGACATTTTAGAAAATCACGACGTACTTTTCGGTGAAGAATAATATCGTGAGATGAGACATCTAAAGAACGAAAGAAAGAAAAACATTTATTTGTGACATTTAAGGTTAAAAAAATACGGAAACAGAGACAAGTTGTCACTTGTCACGAAATGGTCCCAACTCAGCATGATGTCGGCCTTACAGGCTAGGCTAGACTAATCGACTCTCAACTTTCATCAAAGTCAAAATTTGTAAGGAAAATTAAATTACATCTGTCTGTGAGATTGAACCAAAAATGAGATTACATGAGGAAATAATCGTTATAAATCATGACCGCCCCGCTTACGCTGGGACCTCACCCTTACTCTCCAACTTCATTGAGCCAGAAGGGCTAAAGCCCACTTTGTTACCACATGGCGACATTGTGTCCAATGTAAATTAGACTGTGCGTGGAACAAGTGTGGTTGATATTACGTTGGCAACTTATAATTGGCAAGAGCAAAATCTTTTGCTAAAGGCGGTTGCACATTTGCAGCGTTTAGGCGACTGAACCGACTTCAAAAAGAAATCTGTATATTGTATTTTTTTACATTTTGATGCGGGGACTGTGTGATTCGCAAAAGTAAAGGGAAAGATTTGGTCAAGTGCAAGTCGACCTTGCGCACTCGGGAACAAGCTCGGGAGCGTGTTGCCCGTGACTCTGTCTGCGTATAATTCGTTGATATCGCGGGAACTATGCAATTTTCCGGGATAAAAACTATCCCATATCCTTCTCCGGGACTTAAACTATCGTATACCGAATTTCATCTAAATCGGTTCAGCGGCTTAGGCATGAGCTAACAAACAAACAGACTTACAAACTTTCGCATTTATGATATTAGAAGGATAAGAATGCTGGGACTATGTGACAGTGGTCCCCATAGAGCTATCGGGTCTCTTCCAATTGACAACTAGAGCAGCGCCGGCCGACTGGGCCCGATGTCTCCCCGAGGACGCCCGAACACCGATCGCGATCAGCATTGAGGAAAATAACCTAAAAACCACTAAAAACATTTTAATCAAGTCTTCTGTGGTATTTAGTAAACTTTGGAGTAACTAACGTGAAATGAACTTATTGAATCAGGCGTTACTTAACGGAGGTCCATATTAATGAACTATAAATACTTTGCTCACCCGCGATCTTATGACAGTTACCTACGTCTAATGCGACAAATGTGTGTTCATACCTTTCCTCCATCTCCTTTCCAGCCTCTCCATTCCCATTCCCTTCATTTTTTTTTATTCGACTGGATAGCAAACGAGCAAGTGGGTCTCCTGATGGTAAGAGATCACCACCGCCCATAGACACCTGCAACACCAGGGGTATTGCAGATGCGTTGCCAACCTAGAGGCCTAAGATGGGATACCTCAAGTGCCAGCTATTTCACCGGCTGTCTTGCTTCATCCACCATTTCCTTTGTAACTGGCATCTTGACGTAAGATACCCACCTGAATCCCCCCTACTAATGTTTTAAAAGCCGTAGTGCAGCAGTTCTTAATCTATTTGGCTGGCGAACCAATGTTAATATATTTGTAGCTCATAAGCCTAAAATACCGCAAAATTTGAGGTCAAAGTAAAATACTATTAAAAATTAAACACAATTTTTTTTGCGAGGCTTTTTTATCAGAGAATACCCATCCCAATACCACCCACGACCCAAATTTAGGTCGGACCCGAGGTTAAAAAACGCTGCCGTAGTGGCTTAGTAGTTTTACCTACGGCCTTTCAAGCAGAGGAATATAGGTTCAAACCCAGGCTCGCATCTCTGAATTCGTCTAAAAGTTAGTCGGGCACGTTATGTCCATCGGATGTGATGACTAAAATATAGATGTAGGTACCTATTTTATTTTGTGTGGAATTAAATTTTCACCGTCAAAACTCGGTGATTTTAGAGATACATCTCTTTTTCGCTATACGTAACTGGCTGGCTGAACTGAAATAGGTCAAATTGAGCGTTCTGCTTTATTAATGCGATAAAATTGATTTATGCCCTCCACGACTCGGTTGGCACTGGGGGAACCAACCAAAATATCTGACGATTCTATAAACAACCTAAATGTAGCAAAATTGTTAGTAAATCGAATACTAATGTTTTTTGAAATACACAGTATCTTCGGGAGTCAAATATTTGTCGCAACAAAGACGTGAACAATTTTTTAAAAATTGTATTTTACCACAAAAATGGCCTTAATTTCGAACAACTATTTAATTCAATTAAAGGATATGTATTGGTCAACGTGTTGGCATTGCCATACAACGCAGCCAGCCTTATGAGCACCCTGCCCAATAGCAACCACTAAATATAGATTTTTAGGGTTAGAGTAAGTTAGTTTTAGTTCTATTTTTGTTTATTTTTGTTAATTATGTATGTATGTATGTATGTAAATACTTTATTGTACTTACATAAATGTGGAGTGTGGTATGCGTGTATTGAAGCGTGATGAGATGATGTACGTTTGAATTTTAACGAAGAATGAATACTGAGTTTGAGTGAAGAACAAATGAGATGTTATGGCAGTTGACGACGTACGAAGAACGTAAACAGACGTGTGTGTTCATTGTGTTTTCTTTTCTAACGTAATTTTATACGACTTGTATCATTTTTTTCAAATTCGCTGGCCAATAAAGGCAACTACAAACTACTGCTCCGTTTCATTTCACGAACTGGTTCCCACATAAAACACAAAAATAATACAAAAAGAAAACAACAAAACAAAAGAGTACAAAGGCGAACTATTTCATAAGTATATTGCGTGCTATTTATGAAATAAAATTTGTATCATGATATCATGTTTCGTAAACGTTTACTGCTAATTAACTATGCAATCGATATCCACACACACACACACACACACACACACACACACACACACACACAAACATCACGCCTGTATTCCCAAATGGGGTAGGCAGAGCACACGAAACGTTGTCACTTCGGAGCCACTTTTAGCAATTTTAGGTTTTAAGTTTGAAAAAAACTGTACAATATCCACCATCTTGCTCGCTAATCCTGCCGTGAAGCAGCAGTGCTTGCACTGTTGTGTTTCGGTGTGGAGAGTAAGACAGCCGGTGAAATTACTGGCACTTGAGGTATCCCATCTTAGGCCTCTAGGTTGGCAACGCATCTGCAATCCCCCTGGTATTGCAGGTGTCTATGGACGGTGGTGATCTCTTACCATCAGGAGACCCACTTGCTCGTTTGCCATCCAGTCAAATAAAAAAAAAAAAAAAAAAAAAAAAAACACAACTTAGTGACAGGTTGGTCGATATCCAAATATAAATAATGTAAGTTTTATTTTTTAATACAACTAGGTTCGATTCCCGAACTGAGTAGGTAAAAGTTTTTTTTTTAAATATGTGTACGCAGTTTTTCTTATCACTAAAATCGATGACATGGTTATGTTATGAGAACAGACTTACCCATACTGACCGTGCTAAATGTGCTACCTTGGCCCGATTGCATAACAAAGTACAAGCTAATATTATTAGCGATTTTGTATTGAAATTCACTAATACTATTAGCTTGTACTTTATTATGCAATTGGGCCCTTGTATAAAAAAGAAATAATAGTTTAAAAAACACTAGAAAAACGGGTGCCGTTCAATCGTCATACAAACTTTTAGCATAATTTCATTTAGCATAAAAACAGATTTCATATTATTACCGAGCAAAAGCTTTAAATAATATAACATTCATTAGTCATAATAACAATTGCTATAATGCTTATATTCAATAATTTCATTTTGAATATTCGGTTAATGATATAATTATTAAAATCTATAACAACATTTAGAATAATGATTAGACGGTATAACATCATGCGTGCCAAGTGCAAAAAAAACATTTGATTTGTGCGAGCGAGCGAAGCGAGCGAGCAAGACGGTTCGGAGCAGAAGCGACTCGGATAGGTTAGGTTCAGAAGGCTAAGGCGGGAGCGAAGCGGAGAGTAGCTCCCGCCTTAGCCTTCGATGTAAGGTATTTTTTTTATAGCAGCCCGGATAAAATTGCTTCACAAAATGATTTTTGCTGTTAGATTTTTGCCAGGTGTTTTATACTTTTCGATCATTATCCTCGATGTTTGTATAAAAATTGATTATTATGAACTTTGATTAATTATGCTGCATGACTATTATACAGTAGTTTAAGACAGACAATATGCCAATAAGACAATATGCTAATTGAATAATATGATTTGAGAAATTCGGCAATTTGTTTATATGCATAATGAAAATTCGCAAATCGTTTTTATGACAAACGTTACACACCCCGACAGCACCATATTACTGTATTGTCATCAGAACTACATACAGCTGCCAGTTTTCATTACGCTATGACCCTTGGAAGATGATTTAATTAGTTACCTTAGATTCCATTACATACTTACACAGGTCGACCTAATAAAAGCGTGCTAAAAACCGACACATGGATACTGTCCGTGCTCTTCAAATAGCCCAGTAAAACCATTGCTGCTTTTTACAAAAAAAAAACCTCTTAAGCGTACGACAATTTGTATGAAAAAAGTTCGGCGCGCAAAAAACTGAAGTTGTATTTCAGAGAGGAAATCGTGGAATGGCTTTAGTTTTTATGAAACTGGCAACTTTATCAATGACAAGTTGCAGTTTTATCGTAACTAGTAGAAGTTCGGGAACGATGCACCGTGGATGCACCGGTAGTGTTGCACGGAGTTCAAAAAGGTCAGCAGCGGAAGTAGATCCGCTCTCTTATAACCGTGGCAGTAGTCGTGTGTAGATCATTTAGAGCGCTGTAACTGCTCATCCACTTCTGCTGGTGACTGTCCCTACGACAAAGAGGTGCGCTAAAGTTGACAGAAAATTTCAACTCTATATTTTTTTTAATCCGAAAATGTTTTCACATAAAATTTTATACGATAATTATCATTTATCATAAATACGTGGTGGCCTAGTTGGTTCGATTTATTGCTTCTTAAGCAGAGGGTCGTGGATTCGAGCCTGGATTCGCACCTTTGAGTTTTTCGGAATTTATTCGGAATTCGGAATAAGGTTCAAAAGAATAATGAACTACATACATAATAGTCGTTTGATATAATATTATTAAAATGTATAATTAGACAAACTTCCTTGTTAGTGTTAAGTAATCTAAAAGTTAATTTAGGTTAAGCAGGTTAGGTTTATTTGTATTATGTCAAATGATCATTATGTATTTTGACCATTACTCTTTCCAAACTTTATGTATTTTGATACCTTTCCAACCATTTACTTTTCGGTCATTTACCTATTCAGATTTGCTTCCAATCGTAAGATCACAGAATAATCAAAATGAAACAGAATCGTTAAACAAAGCAATTACAGCAAGCACTTACAATAATACGCTGTCTTCAGGACCCTACTATTGGTAGAGAAGTAAACGCTTCGATAAACTAAAAGTACCTACTGAAACAAATATGGTAATCAAAAATAAAGTTTTTTTTTATTCGACTAAATGGCAAACGAGCAAGTGGGTCTCCTGATGGTAAGAGATCACCACCGCCCATAAACATCTGCAACACCAGGGATATTGCTCAAGTGCCAGTAATTTCACCGGCTGTCTTACTCTCCACGCCGAAGCACAACAGCGCCAGCACTGCTGCTTCACGGCAGGATTAGCGAGCAAGATGGTGGTAGCAATCCGGGCGGACCTTGCACAAGGTCCTACCACCTGCAAAAGTAGCGACAAAGCTTGGGTTGTAAAGTCATTTACGAAAATTTTAGCCATTTTAATCATTTACTCCCGTATTTTTTTATGAGCAGTGACAATCAATCAGGTCTTAATGGACACACGTAAGTATATAGCATATAGCATTTACGACTTAAGTATCTAAATTAAGTCAAACGTAAACGCATAAAAACAGAGAAATCTCTTACACCCCGATACACTATGTAAATAAAGGTTTACGTCCAAAGTAAAGTTATAAAACGTCCTGTAAATAATTTTTGACATAAAAATCTTGAATAGGTCGTCAAAAATGAAGAGCGGTAAAGGTAATTTTTTTATCGTAGCATTGCTTGGAATATACCATTCGATAAGTGAAAAAAAAGCTGTATACATACATATATGTGTACTTACATTTAAGACCATTTTCGCATTTTTGTCCTATACATAATTTGAGATTACCGGTATCGAATATACAAGAAATGTGTATTCATGCAGTTCCTCCACCTCCACACGACCACCACCATACTACACTGCGCGTTTCGAACTCAACCAGAGTTCATCTTCAGAGCAACACAAACGTTCACCTTGTTACCAGGACGTTAGACTAACAAGCCAAAAAAGAACATTTTAAATTGTCAATCGTATTTATAGGTTAAAATGGGCAAAATTGGGTGACGTACGTTATGGCTTTTACCACGGAAACTCGCACAAACAAACGCTCATCTCATTCTCACTGCTATCTCACCCCGCTAGTAAACTCCTATTCAGTTAATAGACCTAATAAATTAGCGAGACGCCCGATCGTCGCGGCACTTAATTGAAGTTGTTTCCTACAAAGCCTTAACGAACGGATATTCCAATCAAATTTGGGATATAATTCGTTACAGTATAACGAATACGCAATAGTTTCATATACTTTGGGTGAGAAGCCGTGATGGCCTAGTGTTTCTATCGTCAGTCCTAAGTACAAATCAGGGTTTACTAATGTTTTGGCGAAAATTATTTAGCAAATTATTAACTCCCACACTATTTATCCCATATTTTTATTTAGGCGAAATTTCATTTCCCAACTCAACATTTCGCACTGATATCATTTCCCAACTAATGATTCGATAAATTATTATTATGCAAATTATTACCTGGGATTTTTTTAAGATGTCATTTGTGTTTTCGTCAAATGCGTTGATTGGCATTCCTTAATTTAGCAAGCAAACAATCAAGCAAGCCAATGACTTTTTTCCGTTCTGTTACAAAAAAAACCTAACATCGAAGGCTAAGGCGGAAGCTACGCTACGCTTCGCTCCCGCCTTAGCCTTCTGAACCTAACCTATCCAAGTCGCTTCTGCCTAGTCTTGTCTTGCTCGCTCGCTTCGCTCGCTCACCGCCACATAATTTAATATTTATTAATTTTATTATATATCATGACTGATATACCTACCTACCTTATGTATAAAAATTGGCCAAATGTTATTTGACTATTTGTTATTTGCCTTAGCCAATCATTTGCTACATAATTGTTTGCCACATAAAAGTGTGATGAAGTAAAATTTTGCAATATAAAAATGTTGCGAAATAAGAAAAATGCGAAGCAAAGTTATGCCAAGGATTGGTTTGCCAAATGAAACTTCGGCGAAAGGTTGGTTGCTAAGTGAAATTTGGCGAAACATATTTCGCCGAAAAGGCAGTACACCACAAATCAGTTGTATGAATAACGCCCGAATGTACTATGTGTATACCTTCCGCCGCCTAACTTTGCCTAAAAGTTCATTGCCCCGACTAGTACCACAAAAACTATAAAGGTATAATTCCAATAATTGAATAGGCACTATACCGTTAAGCGATTCCAACACAATCCGGGAGTAACGTAAAGACGTCGCATAAAAAGTGTATCTCAAAAATGCATCAAAACTGAGTATTAAGATGAACTTTTAGGCAGATTAATATGGCGCGTGGTATAGTACAAGTTTTTCAACGAAAAAATGTTTTAAAATGAAATGATTTTCAACATTTTTTTTTTTTTTTTTTTTTATACGACTGGATGGCAAACGAGCAAGTGGGTCTCCTGATGGTAAGAGATCACCACCGCCCATAAACATCTGCAACACCAGGGGTATTGCAGACGCGTTGCCAACCTAGAGGCCTAAGATGGGATACCTCACGTGCCAGTAATTTCACCGGCTGTCTTACTCTCCACGCCGAAACACAACAATGCAAGCACTGCTGCTTCACGGCAGGATTAGCGAGCAAGATGGTGGTAGCAATCCGGGCGGACCTTGCACAAGGTCCTACCACCTGCAAAATCACTAAACTTAGAATTCTGGACTCGGTTTTTCAGCAGAGTTTCGAAAATCGAAGTTCGTATCGTACCGTCCCGCCAACGCTTATATATTATTTAATACGAGAATGAGGGGGACGGTATGATACGAACTTCGATTTTCGAATTTTGTAGTAGCTCTGCAGGACTTAGAAAAAGAAAGAGCAGTTTAAAAGTCGCTGAACTAATATCGTTCAGTTTGACACGAGTACGATCTATTTTTAACCCCCGACGCAAAAAGAGGGGTGTTCTAAGTTTGACCGCTATGTGTGTCTGTCTGTGGCTCCGTAGCTCTTAAACGGGTGACCGATTCGAATGTGTTTTTTTATTTGAAAGCAGGTTTTCTAGCGATGGTCCTTAGACATGTTTCAGCAAAATCGGTTTAGCCGTTTTTGAGATATTGAACTTTGAAGTGACAAAGTCGGGGTTTTTTAATTATTTGCTCCAATAAAGGCCCCACCCTGTATAACTTTGTAAGCAATTACAGTAGGGAAAACTGAATCACGTACCAAGATGGAACCTTTGTGCTACTAATGTAGGGTTGCCATAAGTGTGGGGACACAGACCGGGACATCTAAAGAAAAAGTAGTAAAGGTAGAAAAAAAAGAAATTTTATTACAATAGGTTTTTTTTTTATTCAACTGGATGGCAAACGAGCAAGTGGGTCTCCTGATGATAAGAGATCACCACCGCCCATAGATACCTGCAACACCAGGGGGATTGCAGATGCGTTGCCAACCTAGAGGCCTAAGATGGGATACCTCAAGTGCCCGTAATTTCACCGGCTGTCTTACTCTCCACGCCGAAACACAACAGTGCAAGCACTGCTGTTTCACGGCAGGATTAGCGAGCAAGATCGTGGTAGCAATCCGGGCGGACCTTGCACAAGGTCCTACAACCTGCAAAGGTAACTTTAAAGGTTTAGTCCTTTCCTAAACACAAAACAAATTTTAACAGTCATTCAATGCCAGCAACCCGCCAGTCGGGTTCTTTGTTCGTAGGCTCTTTTTGCTACAAAGTGGTAAATGCACGTTATCGTCCAAGAGCGTCGCCTGGAGGGAGCAGGGGGGGGGGGAGCTGCCTGTAACAACCGAAACTCGAATGAATTCACCAATTCCAATAAACCTACAATAATTCAAATTTTCTAATTCTCCATATATCAACTTGTCCCCGCCATCCCCCCCCGGGCCATTGGCGGGCGACCCGCTTGTTATCGGCTATGTTATAGGTAGCTTAGCAAGTTAGTCGTGTTTATTGTAGGTATATTATTATTTACCAAGTTCGGCCCCCTACTAAATAACTATGATTTTTAAACCGGGACCATTTGCTTATCGGCCGGGACGCCGGGACATCACGCTTCAAACTGGGACATGTCCCCGCGTACCGGGACGTATGGCAACCCTATACTAATGTCATGTTGACATCCCATACTTCTGTCAAAGAAATCAGCACGAAATTGATTATGAATAAGTTCCACAGGTCGTCGCTCCATCTTGTTGGAGGCCTACCGACAGCTCGTCTCCCGGTCCGCGGACGCCATTCGAGAACCTTCTGACCCCATCGGCCATCAGTCCTGCGAGCAATGTGCCCCACCCACTGCCACTTCAGTTTTGCAATTCTTCGGGAGATGGAGCGACGACCTGGTTAAGATCGCGGGACCGGTCTGAGTGGAGAGCCTTGGAAGAGGCCTATGTCCAGCAGTGGACGTCTTTCGGCTGACATGATGTTGATAATGAGGTTCCGCCCCAATACGTGATTAAATTTCCTCGACTGTATCTCTAGTACAGAAATTAGTAGAATTGACCTCATTTCATTCGACCATTATTAATTTAAATGACAATTATGAGTAGCGTGATACCATGCTATTACTAAGGTACCTATTTATTTTTTTCTAACAACATGCGTCATACATGCTTCACTCCAAGTTCTTGCATAATTTATTACGCTAGTAAATGGCTATTTGTAGTAATAATTTTATGTTATTTTACTCATGTACTAAAGGCAAGAGCAATGAAAATAACACTTTATAATTAAGCTTTTGAGGGTAATAATAAATTTGTTCAAGCCCTTGGGTTCGTTCCTGTGTGTAAATCAAAAAAAGCTTGGCCTTCGAAATAGAAATATAAATTTAAGCTTTATTGTATAACTGTGTGTTATAATGATGGTAGCTTGAAAGAAATCTCAACAGTTTGTTCTTCTCGGACGTACAATGTAAAATATAAATACTAGACTAGTATAGATAGATTTGAGATAATGAGCTGATCAGCTTATGCACAAATTGTCAATTCCAGTTTAAATACGTCCTTTCGCTGCGCTTGCTGATCCGCGATCTCCATTCGAGAACTTTTCGGCCCCAACGGCCATCTGAATGAGTAACTTATACTGAATCGCTAAATTTGACACTGAAGCGATTCAATTCCCACTCAAGTTAAGCGTCATGGTACGAAAACCGCTTGAAGTGAGTGAATGAAAATGTCTGTATCGCTGTCGCTGAACCGTGCTTGAACTGAATCGCAAAAGTAACGTCGTGGTACGAAATAGCGATGCAGTTCAGTTTGGAGCCTAAACTGAATCGCATTAAGAGAGCGTGTTAGGGCCCCTGTTCTCCGTGCTATATGGCCTGCCCATTGCCACTGCAACGAGCTAATTCACTTTAGAGCAAGACAGGATACTCCGAAGTTCCCACGGGTTTTTTTTTATTTGTCTTAATTTTGTAACCTGACATGTATTACATTAAATAAACTTGGATTATAACCTAATTAATTAAAAAATGATGATGATGATGATTAGGTTATAATCCAAGTTTATTTAACGTAATACATGCAAGGTTACAAATTTAAGATAAATAAAAAAATAATTAGCTCGTTGCAGTGGCAATGGGCAGGCCATATAGCACGGAGCACAGATGGCCGTTGGGGCCGAAAGGTTCTCGAGTAGAGACCGCGGATCAGCAAGCGCAGCGAAAGACGTCCACCAACGAGATGGACGGATGACCTGGTTAAAGCTGCGGGTTCTCGGTGGATGCAGGCCGCTACCAACCGTAGCAACTGGAGGTCTATGGGGGAGACCTATGTTAGACAGTGGATGTCCTATGGCTGATATGATGATGATGATGATGATGACTATATCCTCACTTTGAAACCGTTTAGTTTTAGACACGATATAGGTAGAGTCATTCACGATGACGCGTGCCGTGGTTTTTATAACAATGTCATTAATGTCTAATTTTGTCAAAATCACGCGTCTTCGTGGATGGCGCACTAGGTAGACACTAACCACGGAAGGTGCCTTTAGCTTGTCTCAGCACTATACAAGGTGTATTAATATTATTCAACTATATTTCTGCAGACGGTTCGATTAATTTGATAGAGAATTAGGGAAGGAGGGATAGTTTGGTCACGTACACCGTAGACCACACCATCTCCCCGTTCAATAAGTTTCGGCCGTTTATTGTTTTCACGTCGATTTTTTTTGGCATTTCATGTCCAAATTGAAATTGAAAAAAATTGTACAAAAGTAAGCGAAGTTCGTTTGAAGCACGTTTAAAAACGCTGTTTTCATAGATACTCGAAAAGCCACGGAAAAGGTTTTTATCTGAATTCTTGAGTCAACATTTAGTCACAACTTTAAAGCCGTTGAATACCGGCTATGGAATATGTATGGAAATAACCGGCCAATCGCAATTAATAATCCTGAAACACAATTACAGCGGCGTTCAATCATAGTCAACCAATCATCCGTTGAAATGTTCTGGATTATTATTATGACAATGAACAGTGTATTCTTTCTGTGAGTTTCAGTATGTAGGGGTGAAATATTTATATACGTACATCACCTGTTCACGATCCATATAACACTGTAAGTCATAATGTTAGTGTTTGTCATAATGATCTTTTAAATAACTCTTTTTGTTTGTAAAGTCAAGAAAATTTCAGTAACTTTGGAATTATAGGTGCATTTTTAGACAAAATTTCCTTTACATTTTAGTGTAGGAACCGAAAAAGTAAAAAATAAAAACAAAATCTACTAGATAATTAACCATCCTCCACTGAAGCATTCTTCGTTTACCATCAGCCGTGATTTCTAACCACTTCTAAAACAATTAGCAGTGACCAAAGCATGTCCTGCCGTCTCCAGTCATAAGTGCCTCGTTGTTCTAGGTCTAATTCCAGACAAGGCCTGGACTAAAGTTAGAACTTTATTAGTTTGACGTGATGTTTGCCAAGTTTAGCGTTTAGTAAAGATTCCAGGGTCCAAACTTAGTTCAGTAGACCATGAAATTCCTTTATCGCTGTGATATGCTTGCTTCCTTTGAAAAGCGGAGGTATGCTGGTAGCATGGTGCACAGTTGTGTTGCTCTGAAGCTGACCTCTGGTTGAGTTCGAAACACGTCAGTGTAGTGTAATGTATTTAAGTAGGTATGCATGTAAACTCTTTATTGATTGTAAGAGATAAATAAACAAACACAATTGACAAACGTTGATATACATGTCAAAGGCGGACCTTTAAGGGATCTCTACCGGTCTACCACAGGTACCCAATTTCATCCATATCAGTTTAGCCGTTATAACGTGAAATAGTATGAAATACAAATAAATGTATATATAGTTGTTATTTTTAGAATAGTATATTGTACTTCAATTGTACCTTTTCAATAATGCGTTTGTTTAAATTGAATGTATTATTTATTAGTACAGATGTTTCTATCCTGGAATTTCTTGTTCCCACGCCCCGAGGAATGGGTGAAATAATACAGTAGTAAGAGATCCGGTAGTAGAAGTATGACCCTCGTCTGTTATTTTGGTGACCAAGTTTTTAAGTTTACCTAATTATGCCTAGCTATCCTGCGAGAACTATGCGATTATCCAGGAACTACCCTATCCATTTCCGGGACTTAAACCTGTCTCCAAATCGAATTTCATCTAAATCGACTTAAGCGTTATTGCATGATGGAGTAACAAACATCTTCACAAACTTCTTCATTTATAATATTTACTAAGTATTACCAGCGAGTTCTTCGTGAAAAATGTGTTTATCACGCGTCCGCGATAATTATACAGTTTTCCGGGATAAATACTATGTTATCGTTTATGTTCTTCTTAGAGTCTCAAACTATCTCCACATGACAGGCGTAGCCCAGTGTGGGGCCGCAGCATGATAACTGAATGGCATTAAAGTTCATTTTAATAAAGAACATTTTTTTATCCCTACGTCAAATTTCACCACGATCGGTACAGCACTGTAAGCGTGAAAGCGTAACAAACTCACTTTTTTTTTTTATTTGACTGGATGGCAAACGAGCAAGTGGGTCTCCTGATGGTAAGAGATGACCACCGCCCATAAACATCTGCAACACCAGGGGTATTGCAGACGCGTTGCCAACCTAGAGGCCTAAAATGGGATACCTCAAGTGCCAGTAATTTCACCGGCTGTCTTACTCTCCACGCCGAAACACAACAGTGCAAGCAATGCTGCTTCACGGCAGGATTAGCGAGCAAGATGGTGGTAGCAATCCGGGCGGACCTTGCACAAGGACCTACCACCTGCAAAAACATACTCACATTTACATTTATAATATTAGGTAAGGACTTAAGGACTACTAAACCGTGTTTGATAGCTTGAGATAATTTTATCTTACACTAGCGTTTACCCGCGGCTTCGCACACGTAAATCAATAGATCCAGTAGTTGAATTGAAATTTCGGAATTTTTGAAAATTTCCATGGGAATTCCCGAAAATTACATCGTGGTTTTCATTGACGTTGCATTAAAACAACCATCCCGAATTTCATTACTCTAGGCTCAGCGGTAGTTATTTCGAGATTTTTTCCCTATCCCGTGGGAATATCGGAATAAAAAGTAGCCTATGTTTTATTTCACATGTCCAGCTATCTACATACCAAATTTCATCCAAATCCATTTAGGTGTTTCAGCGTGAAGGAGTAACAAACATACTCACTCACTCACTCGCAAACTTATAGGATTACTAGCCGTTACCCGCGACTCGGTCCGCGCAAAATTTGTTTATCACTACCCCGCGAGAACTATGAAATTTTCCGGGATAAAAACTATCCTATGTCCTTCTCCGGGATTCAAACTATCTGTATACCGAATTTTATCTAAATCGGTACAGTGGTGTAGACGTGATGAATTTTTTTTTTTTTTATTCGACTGGATGGCAAACAAGCAAGTGGGTCTCCTGATGTTAAGAGATCACCACCGCCCATAAACATCTGCAACACCAGGGGTATTGCAGATGCGTTGCCAACCTAGAGGCCTAAGATGGATACCTCAAGTGCCAGTAATTTCAACGGCGTCTTACTCTCTACGCCGAAACACAACAGTGCAAACACTGCTGTTTCACGGCAGGATTAGCGAGCAAGATGGTGGTAGCAATCCGGGCGGACCTTGCACAAGGTCCTACCACCTGTGAAAGTAGTGAAGTGAGTAAGTGAAGTATTAAACAAACAAATAGACTTAAAAACTTTCGCATTTATAAACTGGCATTCATCATCAAATAACAGATGAAGGTATTTTGTTACTACTGTATCCTAGACTATGAGAGACACCCTCGACAACAGGTTTCTGTGCCGTCGTATATTGCGCGTAACGACGGTAAAGCACTTTATTTAGGACGACTGTACAGCGCTTAGGACGAAATTAAATTGTTTCAATTTGTAAGGCGCGATTTGGTATTGTTCCATTACTTTGTTAAATGAAACAAAGTCAGTTTTGCACTTAAGTTTAGAAGGTATTGCCTAAAACGATGCGGAACTGAATGCTTGGATATTGCTTTAGATTGGAAGGTTGAGGGCAAGAGGATTCTTTGGAGGGTTCTTTGTCCAAAAACGGGACAGATATAAAGGCATGTCTAAACTTAATGCTTTATTGGTCTGACATTTATTAGCATGGTGAACGGTGTGTGTTGTTCTAAGGATGAACTCTGATTGAGTTCGAAACGCGTCAGCGTAGTGTGATGGTAGTGATAGTTGCGTTTGTGTGATTTGTGTTTGTTATTAAAGTGTGGAGGCGGAAAAGCATGAATACACATTTGTTGCATGGACTATAGATCATAAGGTTGCGGGTGAGCAAATTTGTTTGTAGTTCATTGAGAATGGACCTCCGCAAAGTAACGGCTGATTCATTATAGTACATTGTGTCTTAAAGGCGGTAAACAAGGAATTACGAACGAGAGTCTATTAGAAGCCCGAAGTCGAAGACTGAGGGCTTTAATGAGTCGATATTCGTAATTCTAGTACCGCCCGAGTGACATACGATGTTTTTCATCACATTTGCGAGTAAAATTGTATATGTCTAAAAGAAAAACTAATTAAGATTAAGATTGGTTTTTTGGAATCTTTTTGTATTTGTTGACCATCAGTGGTGTAGCGGTATAGCACGCGGTACGGAATACCGAGGGCCTGGGTTCGATTCCCAGTGATGATCTTATTTTTCTGGTTTTTCTGTGCATCTATATTTCAGTTTGTATTTTCAATTTAGAAAAACTAATATTTTTCTAAATTGCCGTTTCATGACAAGCACATCAAGGTCGAGGGTTTTATTTGGGGGGTTGCAACCAAGGTAGCCTGCGTGTTTCGACACTGTTTACGAGCAAGTGTGATGAAAAAGTCATTTACTACTTTAAAATAGATATGAAGAAAAAAAAAACGGGCTTTATCAAGAACTTTTTAAACGTTTATTTATTCAATGACAGACCAATTAGTGAAATCCGAATGGATTCGTTTGTTCGAGTCGATTGTATCTGACGCATTGATTTTATTCTAATACTCTATATGGGAGATATTTTAAATTGTGCTCTATCCGATACGGACTTTTTTTATTTTTTATAGTTTGCTAAAAAAAATATTTAAGCCTTTGTTCGTAATCATTTTAGTGGATACTTCTCTTTCGTTCTAAAATGGCAGAAGATATGTTGATACAATTTTTCAGTTCTTTTTTTTATAGCTGGCAAAAGAGCATGCGGGTCACCTGATACCGCCGCCCATGGACACCTACAGCATTATCAGGACTGCGAGTGCGTTGCCGGCCTAAAAGGGGGGCTAAGGGGGGGGATGAAGGACGGGAGGAGGGAGAAGTGGTAGAGAGGGGGGAGGGGAGATGGGCCTCCGGATCTCCCACTAACCATACGAAACAATGCGACAGCCAATTCGTAAAAATGTGACCATGAAAGTGAAGCTGTTGAAACACTCGAATAACCCTTAAATTACAAAAATAACTATTCACTGTGCATGTGAAACCGAATGGTGGAATGGCCACTTTCAACTGAAGCAACTGGAGGTATATGGGGGAGACCAAGTCAACAATGGACGTCCTACGACTGATAATAATAAGCATTTATTTTTCACCCCACAAAAGTAGTAATAGAAGCCGTGGTGGCCTAGTGGTTTGACCTATCGCCTCTTAAAAAGAGAGTCGTGGGTTCAAACCTCGGCTCGCACCTCTGAGTTTTTCGAAATTCATGTGCGGAATCACATTTGAAATTCACCACGAGCTTTGCGGTAAAGGAAAACATCGTGAGGAAACCTGCACAAACCTGCGAAGCAATTCAATGGTGTGTGTGAAGTTCCCAATCCGCACTGGGGCCGCGTGGAACTGCGGCCAAGCCCTCTCATTCTGAGAGGAGGACTTTGCCCAGCAGTGGGACGTATATAGGCTGGGATTATTACAGAAATAAATTAAAGACGCATTTTTGCCAAAGGGCGGACGACGTATGCATTATGGTCACGAAAGCATAAGATGGATAAAACTTTTATTAAATTTCGAGTAACATTTATGTATAAAAATATATTCAGTTTTTGTTATATATAAATCAGTACATAATCCCTCTATCCTCCATAGTACATAATTAGTATATTGAGAAAGTACTTTAAAATTATCACCTCTTGAGAGTCTTAAGACTACTAAGTGTTTATATTTTTTACGTCTTAGAATTGTCCATGGTTGTGTTGGGCGTGATTACCTGTGACTCAGATGCACCACGGATGTGAAAACAAGAATAGCCATGGTAAGAAAAGCATTCAATGATAAAAACACATTTTAAAGGCCAAAATCTCAAGGACCATTCGGAAAAGATTTATTGACATACATCTGGAGTATAGCATTAATGGAGCGAGACTTGGACATTGACTGAGCGGGACCGAGACAGATTGAGTGCGTTTGAGATGTGGTGCTGGCGGAGAATGGAGGGGATTAGCTGGACTGAAAGGAGAACTAATGAGGAGGTTTAGAGTTGGTGGAAGAGGAAAGGCGGCTGTTGAGGACGATTGAAAATAGGAGAGGGAATATGCTGGGGCATCTGATACGACATGACAGCTACATAAAAACTATTTTGGAAGGGCGAATAGAAGGCAAGCGAGGCAGGGGAAGGCCGAGACGGTCATTTATAGATCAACCAAGGAAAAAGTCAATGTCATGTCGTATCAGGAGCTGAAAACGCTGGCAGAGAACCGAAAATAGTGGCGATTACTCCACCGACAAGAGCTAAGCTCTTAAATTAATGATGATGATGATAGAATTGTCCAATTACATTGACGTTTTCACTTGGGACTTTATGTGCGTGTTCTTCGCCAAGCGGTCACAGCGGAAGACCAGCGTTGGCCTCCACGGCCAACACTATGCTGAGCTGGGACCGCTTCGCGATTTCGCATATTGTTTTGTTTCTTTAATGTATTTTTATTATGTTTTATATTAAGTGCGAAGAGCGAATAAATATTTCTATTTAAGAATAAGAATAAGAATGGTTTATTGGCTGATAAAAATAGATACACATACAGAAACACTGAAATATACACAAATTGCAATATCTTCTGCCATTTTTAGAACGAAAGAGATCCACTAAAATATTTATATTTCTTTCTATTTTATTTCTTCAATATTTATATTTAAAATAATTATGACAAATTAAATCATATCTATATTACGTATATCGTTCGACATGATTTTGACGTAATTTGCATCCGTCAGCCGCCCATTAATTATTGTCAAAGTTACGTTATTGCAAAAGAAAAAAAAGTGCTAACGTATTCGCAGTAAAAAGATACATCCTGTTTATGTAAGAAACGGACTCCAAATATATTAGCTATAACCAGCTTAACCAATCCTCGACCCTTTAGGATTTCAAGCAAGATTGGAAATGAAATGTACATATTCCTTTTCGTTGCGACATGACAGCTCATGGGCCGGCTGTCAGTCGGGAAGGGCCGTTTGACGATTGATACAAGTCACGAGCGATAATTTTTAACCTCCAACGCAAAAAGAGGGGTGTTATAAGTTTGACCGCTATGTGTGTCTGTGTGTGTGTCTGTCTGTCTGTTGCACCGTAGCTCTTAAACGGGTGGATCGATTTGAATGCGGTTTTTTTATTGAAAATATCTCAAAAACGGCTTTAACCGATTTTGATGAAACATGTCTAAGAACCATCGCTAGGAAACCTGATTTCAATTAAAAAACCGCATTCAAATCGGTCCACCCGTTTAAGAGCTACGATGCCACTGACGGAAACACATAGCGGTCAAACTTATAACACCCCCCTTTTTGCGTCGGGGGTTAAAAAGAGGATAAATAAGTTAGGGAGCCGATCGCACCTTTTTGTAACTACAAAAGTAGTAACTTTTTTGCACTTTTTTGTAACTACAAATGGCTGTGACAGACATACAAACAAACACATGGCTAAATGCTTTACTCTGAGATAGTAATAGATGCATAACTCATTCCATTTTTAACCCACGACGCAAAAAGAAGGGTGTTATAAGTTGGACGCCAATGTCTGCCTGTGGCATTGTAGCTCCCAAACGGATAAACCGATTTCAATGTTTTTTTACGTGAAAGTGAAAATCTTTGCGGTGGTTGTTAGCATTATGTCACTAAAATTGATTCAGCCATTTTTGAAATACTGAACTTTAAAATGATAATGTCGGGGATTTTCAACATTTCTAAGTCGGTTAGGTTATTCTGTCTAATTTAACCTCCAAAAGTGACCTCATGTTTAAATTCTTTGACTAAATTATATTAGTAGCTTTGAAGCAAAGCCATGTAACAAGCGGACAGACATACACATATAGCTAAATGCGATTGTACCTAATAGATGCTCAACTCATTTCATTTTTTTCCATCTAAAATATCGTCAACATACAATCAAGTTAACCCCCAAGCGTCCGATAATAATGGTCCCTTCTCCTATATCTCGCCCCAGACGCGGGTCCCAAGAAAATTATCAACGCAAACACGCCCCGGATTCGCTAAAGGGATAATATAATTTGCGGGCCATCCCAGCTAGTTAGGCATAGTCAGACGGGGCCCTAATGTTTGTGCTCGCGCTAACGGTTGTGGCTAGGAATTGAACATCTCCTGACATTCTGTGTGCCTAACCAATTTTGTGCATAATAGTACATTGTGTCTTAAGGGTGGTAAATAAGGAATTACGAACGAGAGTCTATTAGAAGCCCGAAGTCGAAGACTGAAGGCTTTAATGAGTCGATGTTCGTAATTGTAGTACCGCCCGTGCGACATACAATGTTTTTCATCACATTTGCGAGTAAAATTTTATATTTCTAAAAGTAAAAATATTCCAAATATTGGCTAAACCTTAGGCTGCGCTCTTGGTAGCGCCGCCCTCCCCCTTCCCCTCCCACAGCATGCACCTGACGTGCGTGTGCATGTGGGCCTGCAGCAGCAGCGCGCGCACCAGTATCAGTACGCACATTGACTCATTTACCGACCTTGGGCTTCATGACAAGAAAACTTGTACGCGCAATGACTCATTTACCGACCACGGGTTTCATGACAAGCACATTAAGGTCGAGGGTTTTATTTGGGGGGTTGCAACCAAGGTAGCCTGCATGTTACGACACTGTTTACGTTCAAGTGTGATGAAAAAGTTCTTTTTCACTTCTCATGCTCGTCAAGTTCGTGTTTATGCTGGATCTAGGTGACATAAAATGTATTTTTATGCTCTAGTGCATAAAGTAAAATCTTCGTCTAAGACCAAGGAAATCAAGTGTAAACAGCCACATACAAAGAAGTTTCTACGTTTTGGATATTTTTTTATTTATATAAAACTAAAAATCAATCCAAATAGATGAATAAAATGTAAAATTTATACGTATAATAGCAAGGCGTGAACAATAAAAGTAATTATAGCAAGTGAACAATTTTTTCCACTGTTGCTATTTCATTTCCTCGCCATCGAACTGAAAAGCAGAGTGTACAACTCGAGTCGTACCGGCTCGGGTGGCTTGAACGCCTCGGGTAAAATGGCTCGTTTTATGCTCTTGTTGTACAATCTACTATTTAATTTAGGTACTACCAATTATTTTTTCCCGCCGGCCGCATGGTCCGACATCTTTGTCCGACAAGTCGGACGATGAAACATTTTGATTCCTTGCTGTCCGATATGTCGGCCTATCAGGACTTTTTTATCCTACATTGTTCGACCATCGGACTAAGAGGATATTTTAAAAATTCACTTGGTTCTACCAGCGATGATGTTTTGGGTGTTAAGGCCCACAGCTCACTCACCTTTATTTATTGCCGTTTTGTAATCGCCTTATTGATTTTCAAAATTTTCCGCCAACTTAACCCTTTGCCAGCGTTAGTTTAACGAGCAGCGCGCCAGCGGCGGTGGACGCGTAAAACGTGTTGCTAGGGACGGCGTCGTAAACTAAAATGTTGCAGTTTTAATCTCGTTTTAGTGCTGAACGATCGTTGTTTGAAAAGGATAGCGCATAAATCTTATACAGGGTTGTTTGTAATTCAGGTGGTAGGTTTTCATTCAATAAGTGCTTGTTAGGGTGAAACAAGACGAGCGTAGTTTTTGAGGTGAGTCGCGTAAATACGCCGAAAATTCGTTTGCGTAATTTTAGTTTCATTATTTTGTATAATATACAGTGTGGAAAAATAAGTCGGGTCCTGGAGGGAAACTACCTTAAATCCTTAAGTTGGCGCATTTTACCTAAAGGAGACATTCCTTTATTTTTAAAAAGAAACAAAACTGCCTTCAAAGATTTGCTAAAACTCGCTTGCCTCCCCGGGACTCGAACCAACTAAAATAAAAAAACACAAACACTCGCTATTTTATTATACTTATCGATAGGATTATTATTCAGGTTAAAAATTATCTAATAGACATTTGATCTTTCTCGGTCGTACAAGATATCCATGAAGAATACCTATTCTGCAGACTTGCTGGACTTCTTGCAGGCCATAGGCTTTTATGCCTATCTGCAGATATTGTGATTTTCATTGAAGTAAGCCCTGGAAATTCTGTTGCTGTGGGGAGGTGCACCATCTTGTTGAAAAATGATATTATTAATTAGTCTTTGAATGTTGGAGAGATAAGTGAACTATTACGTGTATTTTACTTGTTGCAAGTAGTAGGTAATGTTCATTAAAGAACTTGTATATATGGCATGTATATTTCCGTATCAAATTTAACATCTTCACCGCCAAAGTCATCCAGTCGTGACAGCCAATGTAATGCCTCACACGTCACAGTCATTTATACATGACCAACATTCAACTAGAAATTAATTCTTCTGCAATGGAATTAAAAATCAAGTTTATTTTCTGTGGCGTACAGAGCACGTCACTTCATTCCCTAGCTATTCATGGGTTTTTTTTCTATGTATTTTATGTCTTTTTGTATGTATAATTTGAATTTTACAGCGCATTGGTGTTTACTGTAATGCCGTAATTTTATGTTGGAATAAATAAATAAATAAATTTTTTTCGTGGCGTTGAAGAGGTTAAAGTCAGTGATCGCTAAAAATGAATTGATTTAACAGTTTAAAGACGAACATTGCAAATAAAAGCTGGCAAATTGCTGTTTGTACGTTATGCACGTCAAGAACAATGTCCCCCCTCCCACTGCAAGTGTAGTCAAGTATATACCGCTTTCCCGGCATGCGTAGTTTCCACACCATTTCCCTCGCTGAACGTAAACTGTATAATACACGTCTTTCTGTACCAAAGATCATTTATTATTATAGAAAATTTCGATACTATTTGTTCTCGATTCGACTTATCAAATAACAAATACCATCATCACATCGGTTCCGTGTTGGGGTAATAAGGAGAGGTATGGGACAGGTTTTCAGCTTGCCTCAAGTACCTTTTTTTTATTCGACTGGATGGCAAACGAGCGATTGGGTCTCCTGATGTTAAGAGATCACCACCGCCCATAAACATCTACAGCACCAGCGGAATTGCAGATGCGTTGCCAACTTAGAGGTCTAAGGTGGGATACCTCAAGGGCCAGTAATTTCACCGGCTGTCTTGCTCTCCACGCCGAAACACAACAGTGCAAGCACTGCTGCTTCACGGCAGGATTAGCGAGCAATATGGTGGTAGCAATCCGGGCGGACCTTGCACAAGGTCCTACCACCTGCAAAACCTACCCGGAAGTTGGTGCCGGCTCTCGGACTATATTACACCTAATTGTAATTGGCACTGATATGAAAAAAAAAAATGTTTTTTTGAGCTCAATGCCAATTGTCAGCGCTTATTGGCAAGTTTCCGGGATGAGGGCCTACAGGTCTCTCCTAGTTCAGACTCTAGTCCTTAACAAAAGTTACTACTTGTAACTAAACTACTTTATTAAATATTGTTTTGTTATAACTATTGCTGTATTACTACTTCATCATCCCAGCCTATATACATCCCACTGCTGGGCACAGGCCTCCTCTCAGAACAAGAGGGCTTGGGCCATAGTTCCCACGCGGGCCCATTGCGTATTGGGAACTTCACACGCACAATTGAATTGCTTCGCAGGTTTGTGCAGGCTTCCTCGTGATGTTTTCCTTCACCGCAAAGCTCGTGGTAAACTTCAAATGTAATTCCGCACATGAATTTCGAAAAACTCAGAGGTGCGAGCCGGCGTTTGAACCCACGACCCTCTGCTTGAGAGGCGATAGGTCATACCACTAGGCCACCACGGCTTCTATTACTACTTTTGTGGGGTGAAAGTAAATGCTTATTATTATCAGCCGTAGGACGTCCATTGTTGGACTTGGTCTCCCCCATATACCTCCAGTTGCTTCAGTTGAAATGGCCATTCCACCATTCGGTTCACATGCACAGTGAACCTACGCTGCTTTTCAAGGGCTTCTAAACTGAATCGCTTTTAAACTCTGTTCTTGCACTCGGACCGACATACTGGCATTTCTATACAAACACTTCAACACCTCGATATACGGAACCGGTAGTAAATACGGCATCGCTGGAGAGATTTAAGCATTGATCATATTTTGACCAATTAGAGCAATTTATAATTTGAAGACGCGTGAATCTTTAAGATATTTTTTCAAGGAAACAGATATCCTAACCCTGCCGTCGCTTTATGTTTTTGAAATAATCATGTATGTTAGGAAGAACATATGTGATCTTCCCACTAACGTCGATAAGCCAAAGGCTACTAGAAACACAGGGAAGCTTAAAGTTCCATCTTACAGACTGGCTAACACCAAAAAGTCTTTTCTGGGAAATTGTATACATTTTTATAATAAAATTCCAAAAAATATTATAAATGAAACGGATACAAAATTCAGATCTATTGCCAAGAAAACATTAATATCAATGGCATATTACAAAGTTAATGATTATATCATGGACAGGGATATTTGGAAATAATTCCGATCCGCATTAGCGATCCCTTCAAATAGCGAACCTACTGTGTTAAAAATAAAGTTGTGTTAAATACTTGTGATGTATACATATTATTTAATAATATGCTTGTTGTAGCCTAAATTGAATAAAGATATTTTGACTTTGACTTTGACCGAATCAAAGACATAGCGGCAAGTTATACTCATCAGTGTTCTGTATGACTTGCCGCAGCTTATGTGTATGTGGTATACGCATTGACATCTATGTACCATCAGCCAAATATGTGGTCTACCACCCTAAAGTTGATAATCGTTTGCATGTCAAAAAACAATAATGCCAATAGACGTATCTGTCAACTTGAAAGTTCGACTTTAGCGACATATTTCTTTGATAGGAACTTGTTTAAAAATTGATAGACCGCTTATTTGGCTGATGGTACCTTACGGCACTAGACTGGCTGTTTGGAACAAAACGCGCGGTGCATCACCCATATTACTTTGACACAAAACTGTCACGAACGCCAACAAGGCAACAAACTTATAGTAAAGGTTCACAAATTGTGCGCCGTTTTGATGTAAGAAACATGCAGTCTAGTTATACGTAGATGTCGATGGGTCTACGGTACTGCAGCCTTTCCGGAACCCTTGTTCGGGCGGCTGGAAGTCATCGAGCCTGCGTTTGAGATGATTTACAATTATTGTGTATAGCAGCTTATAAACATTGTTCAAAAGTGAGATGGAACAAATATATAAAAATGCCCATTTAGTATTTTGGTTCATTGAGTCATGGCCTACCAATCCCTACAAGCTATATTTAATACATAAAAACAGCAATAGATGGCACTACTATTAACATTTGTAAATTATAAAATGTGAATAAGCCGAATTAAGTAGAAATATTAAGATTAAAATAAAGACTAGCATATTTTATAAACACAACTTCACATCAACCTTAATTCAACTCCTTAATTTGAAGATAAGAAACACCATAAAAAAGTATTAGGTATTTATAAGTAATACTAACAACTGATGGATCCTAGTTATCTGAATAAATAAATTTTATTATTATTATTATTATTAAAAATAATAAATTGAGAATACGAAAGTATAGGCTACATGTGGCTACATTTCAGCTATGAGGCTTTCGTAGTATTTTGCAATTGTGACGCTAGATGCCTAATAACCGGAATGCGCTTGCTGGGCTTGCCCCGCGCTTGCTCACATTCGTCGAAACTATTTGAGAGAAACATGACATTCTCTTCTACTGGCGTAAATAAGACAGAGACATCATGCGTATCTCTAGTCGTCTAAGCTCAGTTGGTGAGCTTGTTGGTTGTTGTCAGTGTACCGTATCCTTAGTGTCTCACTAGATGGCAATACGTATCGTGTTATTTGTGTTCTCACTGGTGCCATCTATTGGAAAATCGAAGGAAAGAAAAATAGCCAGTATTAGGGTGATACCATTTGCTTGTACTAGGTGGTGTCTCTGTTATATATGTACTCTGTGACTGAGTTTACAAATCATAACGATTTATTATGTTACGAAGGTCTTGGTTTCAGTTGCAGTTACTAGTGTCGTTCAGGTACTATTGGTACTTACTGTCTTCAGCCACTCGCATCCGTGCCTCAGGACGCCCTACACTACGTTTTCCCGTCCGAGAGTGTTTGGTGCGCCATGGAAGAGGCCTATGTCCAGCAGTGGACTGCTGTAGGCTGTAATGATGATGACTATTGGTAACTGGCGAGTTACTTTCGTGCACCAATAGTAACCCGGAAGGAAATCAACCGGGACAACAGGGGAAGGATAAGATTGAGCGCGCCCCGAATGCGGATACGTTTCGTGGGGGATTCTGGTTACTTTAAAATATAATAAATAAAACTTGGCTCCAGTGATTGATTATTTTTTAAGAAAACCCGAGTACAAACATTCGTATTATTCATACAAATATCTGCCCCGGCCGGGAATCGAACCCGGGACCTCAAGCTTCGTAGTCAGGTTCTCTAACAACTTGGCCATCCGGTCGTCGTGACTAAAATCAGTTATCATCATATCAGCTGTAAGACGTCCACATACATACGCCTCCCCCATATAGAACCCTTTATTTTGCGGTGGGAAAATGCGTTACGCACTGTCCCTGGGGACGACGCAGGGGGTGAATGACACTCTTCTCCACCCACCAGGGAGGCCTACCCATTAAAAACCCAACGGTATTCCCTCACCGGCCAAGTATGCGGATGCCATGGGAGCACTGGGAGACACCATGACACCGCTGGCCGCCCCGGTCTAACCTGGGTCCTCCTTTCCGTGAGGGGGGAATCGGGAATACTTGATCCCCCCTTACCCTTGTGGGTCGTTCTGGCTAGAAGCCGTATCCCCCGCTAGCTGACACTAGAAAGGTTGGCGGCGAATTGTCGCCGCTTCCTTCCCACCCGCCTGCGCCGGAGCGGGTGCGCGAGGGGGCTCCTCCTCGTTCTGCGACATGATTTCGCAGAAGGAGGCGACGGCCTCCCAGGAGCTCTCGCTTCTCAGCATGACTTGAACGACGCTGGGGAGCGAGAGGTCGCCACCGATCGCCACCACCAGGGTGCGGCGCTGCTGGGCTCAGGCGCTACACACTCGACATAGACCCTATACAACCCTACATTAACCCAAACCTAGTTGCTTTGGCTGAAGCGGCATGCACCGAACCCGCGTTAACCAGTTCATCCGTCCATCTTGTTCGTGAAAGTCCTAAAAATCAGTATTAATGTTTAAACATCAAATTTTAATTTTAAAAGAGAAGTAAAAGGAAATTAGGAGAAAAGGGCTAATTAATTGCCTTTTGAGTACTCCCGTGATTTATCTAATTAGAGAGGCTTAATTTTGTTTTTAGTTATTTCTTATTTCAGACACGTTTCTCCCGTTGTTTGGGTTAAAATATTTGTTGGCTCATTATTTAGGTTTGTTTACTTTGTTGAGTTGAATATGATATTTAGCCACAACGGTACCGGGTTCGAATCCTAGCAAGTGCGTTTGCAAAACATTTATTTTTAATTATTTATAGAATGAGGCTTAACTTTGTGGAGGTCAATCAATCCATGACCATGATCCATTTTTAGGTGACAAACGGAACTTTGCTGCTGTCGTTAAACCTGTTTGTCTGTCCGTCAATGCGCTGTATCTCAAGAACAGTTATAGACTGTTGAAATTTATACATAACTACATAGCTATTGCCCGTGACTCTAACAGCAAAATTTCCTTTATCACTCCCGCGGGAACTGTGCAATTTTCAGGGATAAAACCTATATTATCTCCTTCTCATGGTCGTAAACTATCTCCACGCCTAATTTTAAGTAAATTTGCTGCAGCGATTTAAGCATGAAAGGGTAACGTATAGATAGAGCTACTTTCATATTTATAATATTAGTAAGAAAAGGATTTAGATGTGCCAATGGCATGGCAAAAACTGATCAAGTTATAGCCAGTTGAAATAGAAATTAAAATAGAAATATTTTTAATCGCTCATCACAAAATACGAAAATATAATAAAAAACATAAAAAAACAATTGGAAACAGGGGAGCTACTAACGAATTCGAAAACCGAAGTCTTCACCATGCACCATACCGTCCCTCTCACTCTCGCAAATATTATGTGATAATATCAACATCAGCGGGACGGCAAGATACGAAACAGAAATAAAAATAAAATAAAATAAAACCGGCCAAGAGCGTGTCGAATACGCCCGAAATAGGGTTCCGTAGCCATTACGAAAAAATTAAGTAATATTTTTCTCAGGATTTCGAATTTTATATTTATACCTTAGGCTGCTATTTACTCTTAAACTACTAATAATTCTCAAGCAAACTTAGCCGTTATAGTTTTCCTTGAAAGTATGATATACTTACTACCATCCTGAATTTTTTCAAATTTTTCCAACCGTTGGTTTAGATTTTAGAGGGGGGGGGGAACGCTCGATTTTCATGAAAATTTGCACTTAAAAGTTAAATATTTCGCAAACAAATCACTGAATCGAAAAAACGTTTTAGTAAACCCCTTATGGTTTTACGAGTAAAAGACCTATCCAACGATACCTTACTCTATGGGGTTGGATGAGAAAAAAAAATCACCCCCACTTTACGTCTATGGGAGCTACACTAAAAAAATTTTTTTTCGAATTTTTTATTGTACCGTTTTGTCGGCATAGTTTACATATATAAGTATCCGTGCAAAATTACAGCTTTCTAGTATTGATAGTTTCTAGTATTGAAACTATAAGGGTTCCGTTTTTGCCACTTTGGCTACGGAACCCTAAAAACGAGTATTAAGTAAACAATAAAAAAAAAAGTTACGCCTGACATTGTGACAAAAAAAAGGTGTTTAGCCTCGTAAAAATTATTTTTCTATCTATTCTGTGGGCACGTGCATTCTAAGGCTAAGAAAAGGAATACCAAAAACATCCATCAATAGTCCCAGATTAACTGAACTTGGAAATTGGAATGTTCGCAAAAACGGGCACAAACGGGTACAAAATGAACCGGCGGCGGGCGGGTTAAGTGACGCGTTTGTGCTGACTGTACTGTACACAAAAACTCGAAACATTAGTTGGCGGACGATGACTCAGCTGAGATAGGGGCGCGGGCGCACTGCTAGCGGCGAAAACCATAACCTTAACTAAAAAGGTTGTTTTTTATTCGACTGGATGGCAAACGAGCAAGTGGGTCTCCTGATGGTAAGAGATCACCACCGCCCATAAACATCTGCAACACCAGGGGTATTGCAGACGCGTTGTCAAAGATGGGATACCTCAAGTGCCAGTAATTTCACCGGCTGTGTTACTCTCCACGCCGAAACACAACAGTGCAAGCACTGCTGCTTCACGGCATGATTAGCGAGCAAGATGGTGATAGCAATCCGGGTTGTCATTTCAAAGTTCTATCTCAAAAACGGCTCAACTGATTTTTATCACATAAAAGTAAAAAAGAAAAACATTTAGTTCTTGAAGAAGGAATGAAGGAAACGAATATCAAATACTTACTTAAGCTACTGTGTTACTGTTTCTATCTTCTCCTGGAATAACAAAATATGTCAATTCAGTAAATGTCCCCAAATTAGCATAATGTCGACCTTACGGCGGATAAATTACTGAATAATCTTTTTTTCTTTTTTATCATAAAATAGTCATGTTTCAAGATTAAGCGGTTGCTATTTTGAGATTCTACATGTTGGTCTTGATCCCGCGGGAATATTGGGGTAAAAAGTATCGAATGTATTATTTCCAAGATCCAAATGTAACCCAAAATAAAATCCACCAATAATACACCACTCTTTACCAAATTGAATCCAAATCCATCTAGCTTTTTTTATTGTTTGCGTGAAGTTAAGCCGCATCGAGCCTCCCTGAGAACTACAGCCCGAGCCCTTTCAAACTAAAAATAAGCCTGTAACCAACAGTAAGATTGTGTATATAGGCCAGAAATGATAGTGATGGATTGATGATACATGTTATTTTAGTGCAATTAAATAAAAGCTAGAAGGCACGGCACTGACAAGTCTTAATTATAAATTTAATAAATAATGGGAAACATAAGAAAATTATTGCATGTCAGTATACTATTATCGGAGCATAAATTGAAGCTTGTGGCTGGAATTATCGTGTTAAAAATGTACTTGGACAATGTATACCGATTATAGTTTACTTTCAAACCAAGCTAAGTGTAGGGTCTACTAGGTTAATAGACCTTACATTTACGAATGCTGAAGGTATGTTGAAGTTATGTTGTAACTGTTATAATGTTAGAAGAACGGATTGTTAAGTAAAAGATGTGACCGTCCTGGTAGAGTACCTTTATTGCACTAAAATAATATGAAAGAAATACATTTAATTTCGTAAGTTTACGTAAACAGTGTGACGTACACAGAGGGTGCAGCGTCAGCCTAACATTAATGTCGAGCGTGCTCGTACACTAAGCTTGACTAAGACTGCGAAGCTAACTACCAAAATACCTACCCCTAAACCATGTTATATAAAAGTGAGCCAAATTAAAACGGCCGTAATATTCCCCCATAAAAATATGAATACATCATAATTGTTCTGGTTTTATGCCGGCGTTAGAATTTATAGCGTCGTCCAATTATTCACGGGCTTTATTTGGGTGTTTTCGTGGTCTTAATTAAATCGTTCGTTTTGATATAGTCATAGTACAGTCAAGGGCATAAATATTGTGTACGTCACGAAGACTATATACACCTAAAAATATATATACACCTCTTTACCTCTAATCATTAGGTTAATGTATACATTTTGACGCTATGGCTGTATAGATATTTATGCCCTCGACTGTATGTTTTTTCAAACGGCTGTCTTCGTGTTTTTATAAGGTTTTCTTAACCTATGACACAAAAAGAAGGGTGTTATAAGTTTGACTGCAATGTCTGTCTGTGGCATCGTATCTCTCAAACGCATGGACCGATTTCAATTCGTTTTTGTTGTAAAAGTGTGGTGCCTTGTGATGGTTTTTTTACAATTGTCACTAAAATCAGTTCAGCCGTTTTTGAGATATTGAGATATTTTAAGTTGGTTAGGTTATAACAGAAAATTCTTCTAGCTCAAAAGTGGTCAAAGTCAAAGCTAAAGTCAAAATCAAAATATCTACCGGTGGCCTGTAATATGAGCAAATAATTAAAACGTAGATCATACTCGTCAAACTGAACAACATTGGTTCAGCGACTTTTAAAAATAATTAGTTTTTAAGTTTTTATTACACTTTTAAGTTTATTCGAAGAAGCAATGTAAAACATAATGTTTGATGTTTGTAGCGTGACAGGCGACGTCAGTTGGGTTCTAGGATGGCGTACATTGATAGCAGTATTTAATTTGTATGAAAAAAGGAAAATTCAAAGACTCCATTATTTTTAAAAGTCGCTGAACTAATGTTGTTCAGTTTGACGAGGACGATCTATGTTTAATTTTTTTGCTCATATTACAGGTCACACCCGGTATATTCAATTTAGACTGTAACAAGCAAAGCACTTATGAATGCCAAAAAAAACTACCACCGTTTCGGAAAAGCCTCTATTAAGAAGAATCCGGCAAGAAAGAAACGAGTACAATTTATTGAATCAGCAGGCGTTACTTTGCGGAGGTCCATATCAATGAACTAAATGGTTTTTTTTTAGGATATTTTTGGTGGTTTGTTAGTACGTCTGATAGCATGGTGTACGGTTGTGTTGCTCTCAAGATGAGCTCTGGTTGAGTTAGAAACGCGTCAGTGTAGTGTGGTGGTGGTGATAGATGGGCTTGTGTGATTTGTGTGTGTTCTTACAGTGTGGTCGTGGAACTGCTTGAACACGCATATTTTGCATAAACTTAGTTATCTGAGGTCGCGGGTGAGCGAAGAAATTCTTTTAGTTCATAGGTACGAGTACGTATATAACCCGAATAGCCCGACATAGCCCGAAGAATTGCGAAACTGAAGTGGCAGTGTGCGGGGCACATTGCTCGCAGGACTGATGGCTGATGGGGTCAGAAGGTTCTCGAATGGCGTCCGCGGACCGGGAGACGAGCTGTCGGTAGGCCTCCAACAAGATGGAGCGGCGACCTGGTTAAGCTCGCGGGATCGCGGTGGATGCGGAAAGCACAAGACCGGTCTGAGTGGAGAGCCTTGGGGGAGGCCTATGTCCAGCAGTGGACGTCTTTCGGCTGACATGATGATAGGTACGAGTATGTTTTGGTAACTTGGCAAGTAGCCAACTCGTTCGCACTGCGGCCCCGCCCCAATTCGCACGAAACGCTTAGTAAACAAGCAAGCGATTACAGAACAACCCCCGGTCAAAGGGCACTAATCTAACTGAGTGCTTAAACTGCAGTTAGCGGGATGGTATACTGGCCGATGTAATATCCATAATGGACAAGACAGAATGCTGCTAATATTAGAAACGCGAATGTTTGTGAGTACATATGTGTTTTTTTATATAAAAGGGAGAACGAGCAGGCGGGTCACCTGATGGAAAGTAATCGCCGCCGCCCATGGACCTGTCAACACGAGGGGTATCACAGGTGCGTTGCCGGCCCTTTGAGAGACTGATAGGCTCGTTTTTAAAGATCCCTAAGTTGTATCCGGAAACACTATCCCAGGAAGCTGGTTCCATACTTTAGTCATGTATGTATATAAAGCCGTGGTGGCCTAGTGGTTTGACCTATCGCTTCTCAAGCAGAGGATCGTGGGTTCAAACCCCGGCTGAGTTTTTGGAAATTCATGTGCGGAATTACATTTGTGAAGGAAAAAATCGTGAAGAAAACTGCAAAAACCTGCGAAGCAATTCGATGGTGCGTGTGAAGTTCCCCATCCGCATTGAGCCCGCGTGGGAACTACGGCCCAAGCCCTCTCGTTCTGATAGGAGGCCTATGCCCAGCAGTGGGACGCATATAGGCTGGGATGGATGTGTATGTATGTATGTATGTAAACTCTGTATTGCACATAAAAATAAAATAACAAGAAATACAAAATATACACAGAGGGATGTGTATTTGTGCGTATGCTAAAGCGATTTGAAACAAAAGTTTCTATGGTGTATATATGAGTAAATATTATAAATCGGCTTTGGGTGATATTTGGTAGGTATGGTTTGGTTTGGTAAGTATGGTTTGAATTGAAAATACAAACTGAAATATAGATGCACAGAAAAAACAGAAAAATAAGACCATCACTGGGAATCGAACCCAGGTCCTCGGTAATCCATCAACGATGATGCATCAATGGTGATGGTCAACCATCAGTTGACCATCAGTGGTGTAGCGGTATAGCACGCGGTACGGATTACCGAGGACCTGGGTTCGATTCCCAGTGATGGTCTTATTTTTCTGTTTTTTCTGTGCATCTATATTTCAGTTTGTATTTTCAATTTAGGTTTTACGGGATTACCGTAAAAGTAAAAATTTGGAATTGAAATAAAAAATACAAAAAGATTCCAAAAAAACAATCTTAGGTATGGTTTGGTTTGGTATGGTTGATATTGGGTATGGTTAGTGGCTAGACATCTGGAATAACACGGGCTACTCAAATTTTAGGTTACAGGTATGGTCACAGGTATTTTAGATGGCATTCATTGTGGTTTTCAAAATTATGGTATGGACGGTGGTGGTGGTGGTACATACAAATACCGTACAATCACAAACCAACCGTATTTATGTCAATGATTATTTTATGAGAAGTACCCTTATTTTTAACCCCCCACGCAAAAAGAGGGGTTTTATAAGTTTGACCGCTATGTGTGTTTATCTGTCTGTCTGTGGCACCGTAGCTCTTAAACGGGTGGACCGATATGAATGCGATTTTTTTATTTAAAATCAGTTTTTTTAGAGATGGTTCTTAGACATTTTTAACCAAAATCGGTTCAGCCGTTTTGAGATATTGAACTTTGAAGTGATAAAGTCGGGGGTTTCCAACTTTTTGTTGGTTAGGTTATATGAGAAGTACTATATTTGTACAGTTACACATATAAAAAAAATGTTTGGGAAGGAAAACTTATTTGATTAAGGTACATACGTATATTAACATATTAGTAATGTAAGTGTCATGTAATGTATATCATAATGTAATGTAATATTGGGATTATTTCCTAAATAAATAAATAAATAAATAAATAATTATTAATATTATTATTATTAATCTACGTCATCAGATAAGAGGTTCTCAATTCGTTTTTAAATCCTATCTATTAAAAAAAACGTAACGGAACTACCCACATAAAAAAAAATACATCAGCCAGTCTTAACCTTAATAATACTAGTAAGTACATATTGTTAGCAATAGAACTTATATCTTTTGAAAAAGGAATAAAGTGTAATTTTCTCTGTATCATTCAAATTAACAAAAAAAAAATCACCATTTAATTTTCGATGTTAATTTTGGTCGCAGGTTATTAAAAGTCTTCATAAAGAACTTCCTACTTTCCCCCTAATTAGGGGCTAAGTAAATCGAAGACCTAGTTAATAAAAGCAGAGAATAAATTCCCGGCCTAATAAGTCGCTTCCCGATACGTCCGCGAGCCCCGGGAGCACTTAGCTGGGAATTTGGCGCGAAACAAATGACTGTTAACAACGCGCCGACTAGTGACGTGCACGTCGGAATATTGCCAATGACTTAAATACTACTAAAACACTGGCCAAGTGCGAGTCGGACTCGCGCACGAAGGGTTCCGTACCATTATTTATACACCACTAGTGTTTACCCGTGGCTTCGCACACGTAAATCCTTAGATCCAGCAGCTGAATTGTAATTTTGGGATTTTTGAATTTAAATCGTGGTTTTCATTGACGTTACATTAAAAACAATCATGCCGAATTGCATGACTCTAAGCCCAGCGGTTGTTATTTCCAGATTGTATCCCTATCCCGTGGGAATATCGGGATAAAAAGTATCCTATGTTTTAATCCAGGTTATAAACTAACTTTTTGCCAAATTTCATCCAAATCCGTCAAGCTGGATTAGACATAGCAAAATAAATTTAAAAAATCAAAAAACCCGACTGCCTTAAAAATAGTAAAAAGAAGAAAACAAGTCTTCTAGTGGGCTAGAAAGTTCAACAGTCGGGACCCATTAGGTAAGAATTTTTGAGTGTCACGATTTAAATGGACTGTTGAACTTTAAGTTAGCTACTTAACAAAGTTCTAGCCCACTTAGAAGACTTGTTTTCTTCTTTTTAGTATTTTTTAAGGCAGTCGGGTTTTTTGATTTTTTTAATTTATTGTTTTATTTCACACTTTTCTGGGGAAATGGTATATTAAAAAGATTATAACCTATAAATCTTAAGAATGGGCTACTTATTAGCTTTCATTTGATACCCCACTCGATAGATTTGAATAAACAATATTATTTGTAAATTTACAATTTGGCGCCAAAAATCTGCCATTTAGATTTTTCAAGAATTTCATGTATCCAGTGTCACTCGTCAAATCCAATGACGTATCATTTATTAAAATCTGCTCAGCTGTTGAGTAGTTACGAGAGGACATAGGAATAGACATACATACATACGCGTCAGACACATAACCCTCCTTCTTCCCAGTCGGGTATAAAAACGGCAAAAGAATCAAGTTTCTTGTATGGGGAGCCCGCTAAAATATTTATTTAATTTCAATTTAATTATTTTGCTTTTAAAGTGATTATACAAAGCTAAAGATTCTGTGAATATTTCAAGCCCCCTTTAATATTTATTTTATTCTGTTTATAGTATTTGTTGTTATAGCGGCCACAGTAACACATAATCTGTGAAAATTTCAAGTGTCTAACTAACTATTACGACACAAGAGATAGAGCCCAAACATACAGACAGACAGATAGACAGACAGACAGATAGACAGACAGACAGCGGAGTCTCAGTAATAGGGTTCCGTTGGGTACGGAACCCTAAAAAAATATGAACCTTTTATCAACTCGCAATTATAAGTCAGGAACGGTAAATGACGGTAAGGAAAAACATCTAACCATGTGTTCGAAATTATTATCAATATTATAATAGTCATTATTCTTGTGAATCCAACAACTTTATTTGTGAGGAACACACATATTGTGGCCACCAAGAAGACATTTTCCTTATTGTCCTCCTCGACAAAAATAAATGTATTTCCTGAATTGAAACTTAATTTTGTAACTTTGGAACTAATACTATGGAATTACTACTACATCTAAAAATACGATTATATAACATTGCGAATCTGTTTAAAAAAATACTTCGTTGAGTTTCTTACCCGATTCTTCTGAATAGACGTTTTCCCGAACCAAACCTTGGCTGTTTTTTTTTAAGATTCTTAGGTGATTGTTGTAGCTTAAATTGAATAAGGATATTTTGAATTTGACTGAAGAGTATTAAAACTTGTCATCGAGTCTTGGGTGTTAAAAACGTATGTATGTATTTAATTAAGTATATTTATCCGTTACCTAGTACTCATAACACAACATTTGCTTACTTTGGGACAAGGTCAATTGACGTCAAGTCAAGGACGAGATGTAGTTGACTGCCAAAGTTTTCTATTGCTTGTGCGAATTTCATAGATTTGTCATAAAGTAATTATTTTTTCAAACATAAATTAAAACATTATTTACTTTAAATTAAAAAGGTACAGTTGAAGTTACACTAAACTATCCTAAAAATAAATTAACTATATATACAGTTCCCCCAAGTCTTGTCCCTGAGGAAGAGTGCCCATAAGGCTGGCTGCATTTCCGCGCTATTATTTTTTTGAATCACTATTTTACATAATTGTTCTTATACTAACTCAACCTGTCCCAATCATTCACTATTCTATAGATATATTTTAATGACAAATTAAATTAAGGGAGACGGACAAATACAAACTGTCAACCTTTAATCATAAACGCTCAACTTTGTGATAAGTTAGGTAATGATATCTATTTTTGTGTACAAAATATCTATCACATAAAATAGCAGGTTATCAGATGAATATAGTTGTGAAATATTTTGGTGAAATAGGCGCTTAGGAATTTCAGTGTACATTGTAGTTAAATCGAAACCGCATTCTAAGGCAATAAGGCTAATTTTCATTTTCCATCTCGTCTTATTGCCGCCTTTTGACGCTTCAACTCAGTTGAAATGGCAGTGTCAAAATATAGAGAACTTTAAACCCATGAAAGAAGTATAACTCAGGTTGAAACCAATTTACACGTAAGAAATTAATTATAAAACAAAAAAAAAATCACTTTCACCTGTCAAGTAGACATTAAACACTGACATTGACATTTCTCAACTCTCAAACACAATATCACCAGCTATTCTGCCAATAGGACACCCAACGCCCATCACTACCCCGTGTGGAATTCGAAAAAAGAACACCGTATTTTTTTCCAGCCAGCCTCATTCCGGCGAGGCAAACAAGTGCGAAGTACAGCCACTTGTGTTGCCATGTTTTCCCGCTTTTTTATCGTTGAAAGATTTTTTTCTTAAAACGTTTCCTTTTGTGCGGCACGAGCGTTTATTGTGTCTCTGGTAATGCGTTCGGCTATCGGTGTGCTCGAGTGACTTTTAGTCGGAAAATAGGTTTAACCCGTATTAAGGCCTCATTATGTTGGTAGCTATGAAGGAAAGTATTGACTTGCATTGTTTGGAAAAAGGGTGTTTAAATTTCGAAGTTATTTGGATACAGTGTTCCTATGTTTTTTTTTTCGTATTTGTTGTAAATACCTCTTTTAAAGCCAGAAGTATAAAAGCCCTTTTGCTCAGTGAATAGATTTATAATACACTCGTAATTTGCACTTGTGTGTTGCGCTGACTGAAAAAATGGCTAGTATTAAGGTGCGACCAAACCGCTGCTTAAAATACGGAATCGCAGTGACGTGCTGTAAACGTCAGGACTTTACCGAACAAAAGTCGACAAACGACAGTTTACGACCCGTCACTGCGATTCCGTTTGCGTATTTTAAGCAGCGGTGTGGAAAGCATGCAAAAAACGGTGCGCATACGGCGCGTCACTGCGATTCCGTGCCGTCACCGTTTTTAAGCAGCGGTTTGGTCGCACCTTTAAATTATCTACGATATGCAACTTCGCTAAAACATTTAATATTGGTGTATGCATTCGTAACTTTTAGACTGGGCACAGTAAAAAGGGCTTGAAAACACACACACACAACCTGCTGCTGCTTTAGAGCATAGTGCAATCGATTCAGTTTAAGATTTTTAATTAACTACTTTCTGGTTTTATGTTATTTAATTAACACCTTGTATGCAATTTAGTTCACATGAAATGGGTATGTATTATAAGACCGACAAATCATAATACCTACAGTTGAAATGTCGACGCATAACACATCGAAATTCAGAATACCGAATGTACAAAATACCGACAACCGATACACCGAAGGTCGAAATATCTATTTTTAAATGACCGAAAGTACAAAATCCCGAAAATGGGGTATGTATTATAATACCGAAAAATCATATTACCTACAGTCGAAATATCGACACTTAACAAATCGAAATTCAGAATACCGAAAGTACAAAATACCGAAAGTAAAAAAAGTTTGATATGTGCGAGCGAGCGAAGCGAGCGAGCAAGACGGTTCGAGGCAAAAGCGACTTGGATAGGTTAGGTTCAGAAGGCTAAGGCGGGAGCGAAGCGGAGCGTAGCTCCCGCCTTAGCCTTCGATATTAGGTTTTTTTTTATAGCAGCCCGGATAATATTGCTTCACAAATGATCTTTGCTGTTGAATCTTATCCAACCTACTTTCTTAGTGGCAGTTAAGTATCTTGCCTGCTATAAAAAAAAACCTAACATCGAAGGCTAAGCCTTCTGAACCTAACCTATCCGAGTCGCTTCTGCTGCGAACCGTCTTGCTCGCTCGCTTCGCTCGCTCGCACAAATCTTTTCCTGCTATATTTGTTTCGTCTTTGGTATAACGGCAGTTTCGGTATTTTCATTTTCGATATATTGATTGTCGATTATTTTACTTGTAGTGATTATGACTGTTCGGCATTATGAGTTTTCGACCTTTCGAGTGTAGGTATTTTGATCTTCGGGATTGTAGTCTTCGGGTTTTAGGCTGCCGGTCAAATGTACTTTCGGGATTTCAAACTTTCGGTCATATATCCATTCGACGTTTTAATATTCGGCCTTCCGTCCATAGGTCTTGTGAAATTCGGTCTTTCGTTTATCGGTCTTATAATACATACCCCATGAAATACAGGTTAAGAGCTACGCGTGCTACGTGCTACGCCGTAGAGCGACTCGTAGCACGATGAAGCTGCCAACGTAGACGGTGTTACCGTTACAACATACATCACAGCAATATAAGTAAATCAATAACATTGATATACTATATTGCGTTTCTCATTTCTTAGAACAATAACTAATGAAGTCGTCGACATAGCTCGAAAAATATAAAGTATAAATGTTTTGTTGGGAAATATTGGGCTGATTTGCCTTTATACCACAGACCTTGAGTCCGAAGGTAATACTCTTAGTTTGGAATAGAGAGCGCTGCTGCCCTCTTACATTAGAAAAAAACGGGTAACGGGCCGTCTGACGGCGTCCTTACGACGCCATGTTCTTCTCGGCCATTTAACGTTGTGTTTGCCAGAAGACTGTCTTCACACAACACACATGAACATGGCGAACATGGCGTCGTAAGGACGCCATCAGACGGCTCAGATATAATATCCCCCCAGCTACTATAGCCCCGGGTCACCATTTAAATTTGGGTTTTGTTCCGCGTACCTTGATTTAAATCATAACATTAGTAATGACTGCTATGGTCTAAAACATTGTTTAGGTAAACTACTCACTTAAATTCATTCAACCGTTGAAGCGTCAAAGTATAATCAACATACTCGTATACAGCTTAGGATTTTATATAAGCAGTAGGATTAATAAACACATTTCAGTTTAACCTGTCCTCTCCCAGAGGCACAAATTTGTGCCCAAAATCCTTCGATCCTGTTATCCTGGGAGATGACAGATTAAAGTAAAGAATCATAGACAATACCTTTTGCTTTAGCACAGACAAAGGATCTTTCTGATAGGTATTTGCGGCTTTATTCCTCAAATTAAAATACTACAGAAAAAGGTATTAAAAACTAGCACTCGGACTCCAAGACGCTCCTTCTTGAATATTATTAACCCATTTTCCTATTTATTACCCCCATTCTCTATATCTCGGCTTGACTCAGGACGCTACGACTTTAAATTGAATTCCTTGAAGTTTCAGTCCAGTATTCACAATTAAATAAGGTATTTGTAAATGGCATTTTATTATTTGGGCACAAAAAGTGGGACCATGTCAAGTTATATAGCTATACAAAATGACTGACTGCCGACTGGTAAAAGTTCCATTGTGACACGAACATGAGTCTTAACCGCATTCACATTTAGCTATCGTGTTGTGTAGTGACGCATCGGAACGGTATCGGTTTCATACATTTTATATGGTTGCGTTCACATTATATGATGCAGTGTGTTGTGATATCTTGTGCTGTGTTGCATCACAAGCTATAGAGAGAGAGACAGAGAGCATCACAATACAACACGACAGATATTATGTGAATGCAGCTTAGGGCCGCGTTTCCACCAGAGATGTGCGAGGATTGTGTTGCGAGGAAATGTGTTTTTCATGAAACAATAGAAACGCTTCAGTAACCGACGTCAAAAAAGGAGGAGGTTATCAATTCGGTTGTATTTTTTTTATGTTTGTTACCTCAGAACTCCGTCATTTATGAACCGATTTGATTTTTTTTTTTGCGTTCTTCTAGGAATGTCTTCAATTTGGTTCCATAAGCACCAAATCGGGATCTGGAAATCGAGGGAACTCTTCAAATGTTGTTGGGACACCTAACTACTACTAAATTGTAAACTTACTCTCTCTCTCTCTCTTCAAGTGCCTCTCCAACTAGTGAAGGTTGGCAGTCAGCTCCGCATTAAACATGTAACCAACATGTAAACTTACTAGTAAATTGTATATATTTAGTAGTAACTCGTGCATTTGCTCTTGAAAATCATCATTTGGTGAAGTGGAACTGATGATGAAGACCACAGTTGACCATTGGAGTTACTACTCACGGGTACTCGGGTCACGGGGCTACTTCACGAGTTGAATTTTAATTACTTTGACACAGTTGCTCAGCAATTTATGCTCCTCGTAATACATATAATAAAACGGGTGGTGAAGCACCAGGACTCCTCAATAATGAACGTCTCTGCATCGGAAAAAGCAATCTTTCGTAAAAGGTGACGAGCAGATGATATTAAACTATTGTATCTTAGATTATTTACACTAAAAAGCGTGAAAAAAAATTATAACAAAAAAATTAACCGACTACAAAAAACCATGACAATGATGACTCGCGCACCGAGGGTTCCGTACATATTTATAGGTAGGTAAGTAAACAGGAAGTTTACTTAAACAGGAATCGAGTCTTGAAGATACTCGTATTTCTCGCTTTTTCGGAGTGATACACATCACATCCGATATTTACAGACAGAAATAAAAAAAATTGATACCTCCACGCGTTCCCGAGAAAAAGGGTCTTGATAGACAGACAGACAGATAGACGGACAAAAAGTGATCCTATGAGGGTTCCGTTTTTTCCTTTTGAGATACGGAACCCTAAAAATGATGCTGAAAATGTAGATATATCACGTTCCACTCCTGGGCACAGACCTCTCAGAACGACTATATACATGATTATCGCATTATAATTCTCAAGCTTAATAATTATATTTTTGAAAATCCCAGGAGCATAAAAGTTGTTTTATAATGAGCAGAAATGTTACTAACGGGTCTCTCGAGGGTTCTTCGTTATATTACACAGCTTACTATAAAATTTATGAACGAAACAGCGACAAGTCCTCTCAAGTTCGTGGGTAGCGGTGCGATTGGTGGGTGGGCGCATGAAAAGTCATCGCACAATCGTCGTTTCGCATACATATAAGTAGTAAAAATATTTTACGCCATGCTAATTAAGTAGCGGCCACACCGCTGCTTTAAAAACGGTCACGGAATCGCAGTGACGCATCGTGTGCGCACCGTTTTGGTCGCAGCCCTCCACACCGCTGCTCAAAATACACACACGGTGCGGAATCATAGTGACGTGCCGTATACGTCAGGACTTTTGATGGAGAGCATGCGGTAAAGTCCTGACGTTTACGTCACTGCGATTCCGTACCGTTTGCGTATTTTAAGCAACTGTGTGAAGAGTATGCAATAAAAAACCGGCCAAGAGCGTGTCGGACACGCCCAAAAAAGGGTTCCGTAGCCATTACGAAAAAATAAAGTAATATTTTTCCAAGGATTTCGTATTTTATACGGAATCTTCCAAGTTTAGGTAAATTATATATCTTAGGCTGCTATTTACTTTTAAACTACCAATATTTTTCAAGCAAACTTAACCGTTATAATTTTCCTTGTAAGTTTGATATACTTACTTTCATCCTGATTTTTTTCAAATTTTTCCACTCACCAGTTTAGATTTTAGAGGGGGGGGGACGCTCGATTTTTATGAAAATTTGCACTTTAAAGTTGATAGTCCCTGAACAAAGCGTGGACGGACAGGCAACAGATAGACAGACAGACATGGCGAAAACTATAAGGGTTCCGTTTTGCCCATTTTGGCTCCGGAATCCTAAAAATGACGTGAAAACTGAAAATGCCCATGCGCCTAAATTTACTGAATAAATGATTTGAATTTTTGAATTTGAATTTTTATCTCTGGAAAACGTTTGTTTACCGAGTTTTTAGCCCGAGCAAAGCTCGATCGCCCAGGTACTACCTTTAAGACGCATGGTAGTTGGGCGCACTTCAAGTTGCCGTGGTGGCCTAGTGGTTTGACCTATCGCCTCTCAAGCAGAGGGGTCGTGGGTTCAAACCCCGGCTCGCACCTCTGAGTTTTTCGAAATTCATGTGCGGAATTACATTTGATATTTACACGAGCTTGCGGTGAAGGAAAACATCGTGAGGAAACCTGCACAAACCTGCAAGCAATTTAATGTGCGTGGTGAAGTTCCCAATCCGCACTGGGCCCGCGTGGGAACTATGGCCCAAGCCCTCTTGTTCTGAGAGGAGGCCTGTGCCCAGCAGTGGGACGTATAGGCTGGGATGATGAACCGTGTCAATGTCATAACCAATTCCACGAACCTTAATGTACGAGTTGGCGCCTAATTTCGGGCTCTTTAATTATGTATACGTCACTCTGAGTAGGCTAGCGCGTGTTAATATTATAAGGTGTCACACGCGTCGTTAGCAAACTTAGATTCAGTTGTATGACGCATGTATATTTAATCAAGATACTTCGCATGAAATGAGAAGGGCTTCACATGAGCTGTTAATGAGGTTAGGTTTCATAATCATTAGGTACCTATATGTTCGTACAATGATGACGTCAGTTTGTATACTGAGTGATATACCTAGTGCCATCTACGGAGACGCGCGATTTTGTAAAAAATAGACATTAATGACATTGTGATAAGAAACCACGACACGCGTCGTCGTGAATGACTACCTATATTTTTTTATAGTGTCCAGGTTATTCACTTGTGGAATTCCTTACCGATTGACTAAAGACGCACAAAATCTGTTTTTTTTTTTAGAATCTACGCCCCATTTCCATATTTAACCTGTGGCTGAAAGCCAGTTTGCAAATATTAATTCAGTATTTTAAGTATAAAATTAGAACAAAGGGTAGCAGTTGGCATAATAAATTACGCCGAAATGCCTAGTTCACAATATAAGTTAGCTTAGGAGTTTTACGCAATTTAACGTAATTTACGCTTGTTCCAGGTGAGAGCTGAAACTGAGTTGGAGCCTTAAAACATTATGGCAAGTATTTATAACTAAGTGGGGCTCGAGTTTTTCGCTCGTTATACGGTTTTGTTACAAATTTAAGACCTACTTCCTTCATATAATTGTATAATTCTGTCATCCCATCATAATATGTCTTATATTGAACTCATTATAATCGCTTTTCCCACGCATTATGATCTCTTCCATGTCGTGTTTGAAAAAGGCGAATGATTAAGCTTGTTTATTACGTCCTCGAATATGGCTGGCAAAACCAAACTTTGTTTCAAAGGTTACAGAACGCGCAATGTAATTGACCACCATCGTTGTTTATTACCGATACACACACAAGAGAGGAGGAAATAAAATACGCAAACAAAATACTCTGCGGTGTAGTGCAGGCTCTCCACAGGGTACTGGTGTCCAAGCTTCTCAGCAAAGGTACAAAAATCCGTATCTATAAGACCGTCATAAGACCTATTCCTATGTACGGGTGCGAGGCTTGGACTCTAATCCAGAAGAAAAAGTACCAGCTTCTGGTGACGGAACGTAGGATTTTTCGGAAGATCCTGGGAACCGTCAGAAGAGACGAATGATACCTGGAGTTGGGTTGGTTTGGTCGGCCGAAGTATCGCTGGGCTGATGCTGTGGAGGCGGATCTGCGACAGCTTCAAGCCAGCAATTGGCGTGAAGTTGCGCAGGATCGGGTTAAGTGGCAAGCTCTCGTTTCGGAGGCCAAGACTCATTTTGGGTCACTGAGCCAAACTAGATAGTTAGTTTAGTTGTTTAGGTGGAAGAACGTCACGAGCGGGTCTTTATAAAAAAGCGTATAAATAGGCCAAACCTTATATTCTGTATATCTTGGGCCGGCAGATCACAGTGCAGTAGTCGCCGCAACGGTTTGGTGATACTTATTACTATGATTTTCATAGACAACTATACTTGGTTAGGATAGGTATTTAACCACGCAAGATTTTGGAATAAGTGTAGTGTAAATAACGAATTATAATTGTTATTGCTTGACGCTTTACTACTCCAGTGGAAGAGTACCGACCTAAGTCTATACTTAGGTATTTAATGATGGTGAAAATCATTAAGAAAACTGTTAAACTTATCAGTAAATGGAAACAAAATAACGTCTTGGTGTTTTAAATATTGAAATTCCCCCATTAAACTATCTAAACATTTATATTTATGTATTGAAATACACTAATCTAGTTTGTATTACAATGATAGATAAGTAAAATGCTTAAAATCTTTGAATGTATCAAATCTTGCAACTGAAGCTGAACCTAAATGTTTCAAGTACCTGTGGTTATATATTTTTTAAGATTTGAATTCCAAATAAATAAGTCTTTGCAAGGAAGCCCGTTAACGTTTGAATTCAAAAAGAAAGTTCTTTAAAAAATTCATTTCACAAAATGGCGGCTTCTTCACGATTCTTTCAGTATTCAGTCATTGTGAGAATATTTTAAAAGTAATAGGATGTGGTAGACTGGTTGCCGATGTCTGAACAGCAGCCAACATAGAACAGCCTCGTCACTGACTTCATCAAACTTTGCGATAATTGAGTTTTGTGAATTGCAATATAGAAAAAAAAGTTGGCAGGCCCCAGAACAACAAAATAGAGCTGCGAGTAGGAAAATTGGGGAGGCGTAAAAACCCGTTGGCGCAGATACGCCGAAAAAGAAGTTGCCATCCTGTATGCTTGGACAAATGAGATTGTTTAAATTTACGCGCAACTAAGTTGAAAGGTTGATAATATTTTTTGTTAACCTGTGCTTGACTGGCGACCAGCAGGGCTACTACGAAACTCGAAGTTCGTGTCGTGCGGTCCCTCTGACACTTATACTATTTAATACGAGAGCGAGAGGGGCGGTACGATACAAACTTCCGAGTTTCGAGTTTCGTAGTAGCCCTGCAGAACGCTGCCTGTCTCCTGGGAACTATGCCGTCGACTGTCATTATGAAACATATTTTTTGATTTTGAATACTCTATAATTATTTAATTATATAACCTAAAGTAACATATAAGTAAACAAATTGAAAAAAGAAAACAGAAAAAATAAAGAAAAACATGCCAAACATCCCGTTAACTTAATAAGATAGAGTTGAAATATTCAGTGTCAACTGATGCATCTGTCTGTCTGTCTGTGCCCGGCAAACAATGAACTGGCCGATATTGGATCATCGTGAGACCATTAACGGTTTTATTAGGAAACTTTGCTGCGCAAATACGCAACTTTGGCAGCTTCGATGAGAAAAAACCAACAGTCATCCCAGAGTGAACTTACGGGTTTTATGGGAAAACTGTACAAATTAAAATTTAAAGGAGCTCCTGTCATTTTAGCACGCTCCTACTCGCTTAAATAAGGATTTCGGTCACAGGCTATGTATGTACAGTCGAACAAATTGAATCATGAACATTTTAATAATATGAGATGTCAACATGACATTAGTAGCACAAAGGTTTTACCCTGGGTCATGATTCTGTTCCCTCGGGAACTGTGCATTTTTCCGGGATAAAAAGTGGCCTATGTCACTCTCTGGCCCAACATACAAACACACTTTCGCATTTATAATATTAGTATGGATTAATATAATTAAATATTAGATCCGCCGACGGCAGATCTTGTATTTTAACCTTTACTTAAAACAGAGTAAAGTTATAAATAAAGGTTTGAAATTAAAGATGAGAGAGCGAGAGACGAACTTGCATGTGACACACGCAAGTAACACCACTCTTACTGCATAGAGAAAAGCATTAAGAAATAGATTTAAAAAAAGCACAAATTCAATTTTAAACCAAATTATTTCTTTACTTCGCTAAACATTGGCTGAATACATTTTCGAAATACTATACTTAAAGGACACGACAAATTCAGGAGTTGTCAAATACAGTATTTTAAATTTTCCAAATCACCAGAAAATCAATAAAGCCACTCCAATGAGAACTCATCGTAACTAGGGCCCTCTTAGACAACTCTAGAGAGCTCGTCTTATGCGACGCCCTTTTCCCGCTTGAAAACCCTATTGTGCCACCATAAGGTAGATATCGGAGGAAACGTCGCTTATAAAAACGCTTTTAATGAAAGATGCCTATTCTGTCGGAAAGGCGGTATTCTTTCAGGGGTTTTTTCAAGTACCTCCTTTGATGGCTTATACGGAACGCCGCACAAGTCTCGCCCTAGCTCTTTTAATTTAAAAGTACATTGAGGACCTATGTGGGCGGTTGTACCTTTAGTCTTAAAGTATTATATAAGATAAGGATTCAAAGACTTATGCCGTAGAAAGATTTTTTGTAAAATCATGAAGCTGTTTTGTAAATGGTATTTTAATGAAACTTATTTTTTAAACGTAAGCCGTGGTTTCTTAGTGGTTTGACCAATGACCTCTCAAGAGAATCGTGGGTTCAAGCTCTTGCTCGCATCTCATGAGTTTTTAGAAATTCGTATGCGTGCGAAATTATGAGGAAACCTGCATAAACCTCCGAAGCAATTCAATGGTGTTCATTTAAATTTGGTACGTACCAAATATGAGCTGTATAGGTTCAGTAGATTCAGAACAAATCGGCTGTGACAAACGGACAGACAAGTAAACACACGATAGTAAGATAAAGGTTTAGTTTTTACCCAACCGCTTGAAATATTCAAAATTCATATTGAGATCGTATATCTGTATATTAATATCTTATAGTTAATATTGAAATATTAATTAATGGCAGCGTGAAGCCTGCTAAGCCGCGGTAATATTACCACCGGATTACGAGGTTTACATGACGCGGTAATTATGTCCTTACTACGTTTAGAATCTAATCGCTTTTACATTTAAAAAATGAGCATCGAGATATTTAAGGTCTCTACCCATTAGGAACACCGTATCATAGTCATACCATGACCGTATTTTTTTATCATGTATTTTTTTATTTAATTTTAAACTGTATCTTATATGTATAATAAGAATAAGAATGTTTATTGGCTGATAAAAATAGATACACATACAGAAACACTGAAATATACACATCCATGTCTATTCCTACCAGCCAAAATGGCCGCCATTCAGCTATGTGTCGCGAAAAGATCTGAAGATGATTTCGCGACGCTGATTTTCAGTATTTTCAGTGACGCCAGTTACAGTTACATAGGTGGCTGTCTCCAGGGACACATCCCAGTATCAGACTGACTATATTACGAATCACTACTTGTTACAAAACGAGGATTACAGGACGAAACATTCAGTTACAGTTTACTAGTATGTTTGCTTGTGCAAGGTCCGCCCGGATTGCTACGACCATCTTGCTCGCTAATCCTGCCGTGAAGCAGCAGTGCTTGCTTGGTTTGTTTCGGCGTGGAGAGTATGACAGCTGGTGAAATTATTGGCACTTGGCAACGCATCTGCAATACCCATGGTGTTGCAGATGTTTATGGGCGGTAGTGATCCCTTACCATCAGGAGACCATTCAGTCGAATAAAAAAAATGTATTTTATTTGTAATTAAATTCATTAAAAAAAATATTTTCTGCTAACTTTTTTGCAGCGCATTCTTCTTGGTGATGATGGTCTTTTAAAAAGAGCAGGTAGTTAAAAAAAACGTGTAGAGATTGCGGCTTATTTACACAATCCACCACCACCACCATCCCAGCCTTTATACGTCTCACTGCTGGGCCCAGGCCTCCTCTCAGAACAAGAGAGCTTGGGCCATAGTTCCTACGCGGGCCCAGTGCGGGGTGAAGTGAAGTTCCCACACACACCATTCAATTGCTTCGCTGGTTTGTGCAGGTTTCCTCAAAATGTTTTCCTTTACCCCAAAGCTCGTGGTAAATTTCAAATGTTCCGCCCATGAATTTCGAAAAACTCAGAGGTGCGAGCCGGGGTTTGAACCTACGACCCGCCCACAATGAACGGTTTGAATTTGAATAGCAACGTGCCGGGCAAAAATATATTCTTTGTATCGAAAAGTATGAGACCATGCCCACTAGCACGTGTCATAACCAACCGTCGCCGTCGCGTGTGATGTGTGGCTTTGACATATCGTTCCTGACACGTTCCTGATACGGTCATGGCATGATACGGTGTAGTGGGTAGAGATCTTTAGGGTTAAGGGTGAGTCGCGTATTTAAAAAAAGATATCGGCTGATGATGATGATGATTTAAAGACGTAGAGTAGGCTGCCTACCCACTAAAGTGGAGCTGCTTCGGAGCGGGGAGCAAGATAAAAATTCACCAATAGGTTTGTTAAATCTCTGCTCATACTCGTACAGTAGTGGACTGGGAGTTGGTAACTATTTAGTTTAAAAAATCATACAAAACCGGAAGCGGAGCGAGGACACGGAGCGAGGCAGAGGAACGGGGAAGCGGGGCGGAGAAACGAGTGAAAGGAGGGAAGCTTTCATCATCATCATCAGCCTACAGCAGTCCATTGCTGGACATAGGCCTCTTCCATGGCGCGCCACAACTCTGTCTTCAGCCCCTAGCATCCATCCGCCGCCAGCGACCTTCTTAAGGTCGTCCGTCAACCGTGCCTCAGGACGCCCTACACTACGTTTACAAAACTGTACTTAAGGTTAAATTATCCGACAAAGAACGAGTCACCGACGTTGCTCAGAGAATTAGTTCGTTGAAGTGGCGTTGGGCTGGCTACGTCTGTCGCAGGACCGATGAACGGTGGATCAGACGAGTCCTTAAATGGAGACCACGGACGGGAGTAAAGCTTTGCGGATAGAAAAATAGCTCCGCAACGTTCTCCCTCCGCTCCGCTATCGAGCTTCGCGCCTATGGACACTCAGTCAGCAACTCCGTTCCGCATTACCTCCTAGCTCCACTCCGCTGCCTCGTTCCGATTCAGTGGCTAAACCGCTGACTTGCACTTTTTGACTGACCGTGATTAACCCTTTTCTCACCTACAGATGCGCAAGTTGCAGAAAGTTTTCAAAAGTTGGGAAAGTTCTTGGAAATTTCTGAAAATTTTCACAAGAAAAATATAAGAAATTTGAAGGAAAATAAATTTGAAAAGTTTCCTTTGGCACATCAGCCATCTAACCTGATGTAAAGTGCAGATGAGGCCAAATGTGTATCTCACTGGTTCGTTAACAGCCTATTCACTCTAGCCTTGAAGAGCCCTAGGTTGATTGTGGTAGACGAACTCCATTCCTTATCAGTTCACATTATGAGGGTAACACCATGGCTTATGCACACCGTCTCTTTCTCAAGCGCTTCTCCAAAGAGGGACAGCACGCCAAAACCGCGCGTATAGGTAGAGTCATTCACGATGACGCGTGCCGTGGTTCTTCAATGTCATTAATGGCTAATTTTGACAAAATCACGTGTCTTCGTGGATGGCACTAGGTACAAACCGCGCAGTGCGTTCTTCACTCAGACTTCTAACTTACCCCTTCTCTAGAGGGATCACAAATGCCAGGTCGCACTCCCAAAAGGGTTTCATGTATCATAAATGTAAGAGTACTTTTATTACGACTGTTCCGCCCTTACCGTAGGGGAGGATTTATACCGTCCCTGAGGTACAGTCGACTACGTACAAGTTTAGAACCTTATTCGATTGCGATACGGTGCAAAAATGCAGTGTTGTGTCCGTCTTGCAGTTTAAATTATGATGTGATCATTTTGAATGGCGTTAATGCACTTAGGAAATTGTAGGGGATGAGGTTTTTGTTTAATGAGGGAGTTTTGGGTTTCTACGTACGTCATACCGGGGTTTAAGAGGAATTTGTTGACGTAGAAATTTGACAAAGGTCCGGTGACATTATTCCAGTAAAATCGTGCCCGTAGCGATACATTGCGGGGTCACAATCCAAACGTGTTACACAAGATCGATCGAGCACAGCAGTGTCATGCTACTGGAACGGTTATACTGGAATAATGTGACCCGAGCATAACCAGCTGCCTTATGCTCGTGTTAGTATTACTTTGTCTAAAAGACAGGTGGTCTAAGTAGCAATTTTGCTAGCTAAAACCAAAAAGTCGTTTCTGGGAAATCGCATACGTTTTTATAATAAAACTCGAAAAAAAATCCAAATGAAACGGTTAAAAAATTCAGATCTGGTTGTCAAGAAGACATTAATATCTAAGGCGTATTATAAAGTTACTTAATGATTATATCATGGACAGGGATGTTTGCAAATAATTCCGATTCGCATTGGCGATCCCTTCAAATAGCGAACCTACTGTGTTAAAAATTGTAAATCTGTTTAAAAAATATATACCTCGTTGAGTTTCTTGCGCTAGATTTTTATTAGACATTCATAAGTGCTTTTTATAGTCTGAATTGAATAAAGATATTTTGACTTTGACTTTGAATTGGTCTAAGAAGTAACTGATCTAAATTGAAAGTGCCTAAAAGATCCCCGAATGTCTAGTCAGTCTCCGATCATCGTTAATTCTATGTCCTCAAGTCGACGCGCGGAGCTCCTATTCCGCATGGCTGAGGCGCTTCGCGGCTTGATGCAAATCTAACCTTACATAACCTATATTTTCAAGTTTCCGACACGAAAAGGTTAAGACAATTTGCTTTTTAGACCACTTGCTGCTTGGAAAAGGTGTTTCTTTAACCATTTGCTACTTAGACCAGCTGCTTTTTAGACGAAGTGATACTTGTCCAAGGCACTCGAAATCACAAATGTTCACCACTTATTTCTGTCACACGCTTGTCACACGCTTGTCACACGGTTTAAAGTGTGTGGTCAAAATAGATCTTAAGCTTATTTAGAACAAAATTAACCAACTTAGATAAGTGGAAAACCCCCGACATTGTGCTTTCAAAGTTTAATGTCTCAAAAATGGTTGAATCAATTTTAATGAAACATAGCTTAAAAACCACTACATGAAAACTCACTTTCACTCGGGTCATCCTTTTGAGAGCTCCAATACCACAGACAGACAGAAGTAGGCGTCAAACTTACCTCTCTTTGCGTCGGGGTTAACAAATAGCGAATGAGCTTCATACTTTCGTTACTAGTATATTCGTCGACATTACATGAAGTCACAAGTCCCCAATTAGCCTGTTCTTCATTACTTCACACCCTGTTGTTTATCAGGACATAGAAAACAACAGAATAGTGACGGTTTCCCTTTTTATGGCCTCGAGAGGGCAGAAAGAGATTTGAGTATCACCACTGTATTTTCACCCCTAGCGTACCCAGCCGTAAACCCTAAGGAGTACGAACAGGGCTGATTTTCGAAGGGAAAGGGAAAGTTAAGGGACTGGTTGGTTCGGTGTAATGTTATGAGTTATTTGTTTCGTATGTGACTGTCGGGAATCGATGTAGTCTTAAAAAGTTGGGTAATAATGTTGTTTTATTAGTTACAAATGTGATGGTGCTCAAATTTTGCGGCGTAAAAGTTTATTTTGAAGTTGTAACTGTAGCTATTACAAAGTTTATTAAAGGTTCATTAAAGAAGTTCAAGAAACAGGATGTCGAGTTTTAGTTAAATGTTTTTGGTTTTGCTGAGTATTTAGGCACGTACAGTGCACAACAAGCACGTTTTTTTAAAAGCTTTTATTTAACTTGCAATATATATAAGTACATGCGCGGGTTATATCATTCAAGTTTAATTTAGTTAGAGATATAAATAGAGCGGAATTTCAGTCTCTCATTGGGAGCTTAACTGAAAATTATGTAGTTAATGAGATTTCGCACTCCGCAGGTCTCTAATGGGGCTAATTATACTTTATTATTAGAGCAATTCACTTTGCTCCTATTATGTTGAAGAATTAAGTTGGTCTACTACCCTTCAGACATAAGAATCAAGACTGTATATAGGGCCTACTTCTACTCCACTAGGATATTGTCACACCAATTCATCGATTGACTATTTGTGCGTTCTATCACATCAATCGACCAATGATGGATGGATGGATGATGATGATGATGAAAACTAACGTGAAACATAGTGAGAGTGAGTCCATCGCGCGCAAAATTCTTGTGAAAAAGGCGTAGTGATTTCCCCTTGCATTCCATACCGCAGTAATGGCGTCCGGAGTTCGTACTTGGCAATAGAACAGCCAGTGCTACCCACTCACATATCAGGTCCTTTAGATTAAGATGGGTTTTTTGAAATATTTTTGTATTTTTTATTTCAATTCCAAATTTTTACTTTACGGTCATCCCGTAAAACCGGAATTGAAAATACAACTGAAATATAAATGCACAGAAAAAACAGAAAAATTAAGACCATCACTGGGAATCGAACCCAGGTCCTCGGTAATCCGTACCGCGTGCTATACCGCTACACCACTGATGGTCAACGGTACCGACACGAATTTCCCTATGCACCTTATATCTCAGCTTGTGTTTCTTACTTAGTCACTTAAGCAGCGACGCTAGCGACATCTATGCCGTAAGCCCTCAAACTTTTTCGGCATTCCTTTGGAACTAACCGCTCACCCGGACAAGAGATATCGTTCGTATCGTCCTTTAGACGCCTTTGAAGACCTTTGCCGAATGAACACATCTGCTCGCAGGTGTCATAAAAGGCGTCTAAGGACCTGATGTGAGAGCGGGCAGCAGCGGCTGTTCTACTGCCAAGTACGAATAC
>NC_133493.1:12743288-12781445 GCF_025370935.1 Choristoneura fumiferana
AGCCAGCACCGTCGCAACCCTCGGACCGTTATAAAGACATACTACACACCATTAACTACATAAGACTACATAAATAACAGATAATTTGTAAAGTATAAAACTAATTTATTGTGTGACTTTAAAAACATAAAAATAAATTTATTAGGTACCTACGTAGATATAATTAATTATACAACTATTATTATTATGCACTTACTTGTCAAGTATACACCCTAACGCGGGCTAAAAAGAAAATTAAAGAAAACGATGATGTAAGAGTGGGCAGTCGCTCTTCATGCTAACTATGAATGAGGGCTACAGTTTTCGCGCTCACCAGTTGGCGCCACTGTAGACAAAGGTTCTGCCTGAAGTATAGTGGTCAGTTTGTTATGACGGACGTGAAAACAAAATTTAAATTAAATCATATTAATACTTATCTTAAAACCGTACCATAAAAATATCGAACATGCCTCAGTGTTACGTAGTCCCGTTTTGCTCGGAAAAGGGAGGACAAAGGTTTGCGAAGAACAAAATTGTCTCAAAACACAGACATTCATTGCCCCGTAACGCATATTTGCCATAAATAATTTCAGGTATTGCAAAATATTGACAAAATTATTCTAATTATAAATATACCCGCGTAGTTCACCCAAAAACAATGACATTTGTATTTCGGGGCCTCTCGCTCGCTACACTAGCGCTCTAGCGACGAATTCATACGCGATAGCCCTCATTCCACAATCCAGCACTTTAAGGTCAGGAGTCAAATTTATGGGCTACTACGGCTTGGTTTATACCTTACTAAACTGCATACGTTGATATTAGATAGAAAATGATACCAATACAATCTAACAGAGAGTTCCTAATTGTCCCGCATTCTACGGAAGTGTGGTCACAGCCCAAGACAATTGGTTTTTAACAAAACAAATACCAGAGAATCCTCCGATGTAGGGTAACCACACATAACGGCGGTATTATCGCAACGCGTTTGGTGAATTCTGGAATGTGTAGGGTGATGCAAGTTACGAGATATTGGGTACTTTTGTTTAGCCTTACTTGTATGAACGGATGATCTGGTTAAAGCCGCAGGCTCACGGTGGATGCAGGCCGCTTTCAATCGCAGCAACTGGAGTTCTATGGGGGAGGCATAGGCCTCATAGGATAGGGAGGGACACAGGTCCAACAGGAGGTCCTACGGCTGGTATAATAATGATGATGATTGGCAAAGGCCTTTCCTTTTTTGCTGCACTGACACTTGTGGCATGCGTGTTCTTACTATCCTGCTTCAAAGGCATCAAAGTCATCTTATAGCAACAAAATGATGGCCTTAGGTGGCGCTGTCATGACATTCTTACTAATATAATTATAACGTTTTAAACTTTCGTGATTTTCACTAATAGTCAAAATACCACAAACGGAACTTATCACGCTAACACACACGAGTAATATTTACCTCGACGTTTCGGCCACATTACAGTGGCCGTGGTCACGAGTAGACTGAAGTGTGGCGTGTCAAACTGCGTAGCAGCGGGAGTCCTTCGAACTACCCGCACTCGATACCAAAGTACCCACACTTGGTCATTTTTATTTGTCACCCCATCCCACCGACACACAACACTAACAACGTCCGATCGTTCCTCAGAATATTCATCCCGACGCCGACACTTATTTATAACAGGATTCCACGAAGATGGAAGCTTATGTCCATCATCCCGGTTTAAATTTTTATGCTTTTTTATTTCAACTGCTTCACGTACCATTCTTGAGTAGAAATGTCGTGCTGTGGAGAGAATTTGGAATTGTGAAGCTCAATCTAATGATTTGATCCTGCCTGCAATAAATGCTCGGCTATGGCTGACTTATTTATCTGGTGATTTTTAACATTATTGATTTTTTAAATATTATTATATTAAATTAAATAGTAATTCTGTCTGTATATGTGTCCATTTGTTACCTGTTTACGCTTAAACGATGAACCCGTTTGAATATAATTTGAAAATTACATAGAATAGTTTTTTATCTCAGAAAATTGCATAGTTTCCGCGGCATAGCGATAAATGACTTCTTTGCAGACAGAGTGGCGAGTAAAAGCTAGTTATGACTTATTTGTGAAAGGATCCCCGTTGGTTAAAAGTTATCCATGACCTACCAATACCATGCCAAAATTTAAAAAGTTAGAAAGCGGTATGATAACGGTGTACAATTCATGGCAGCGAAGTTTATGAACTGGACCAAACATCTACAATTTTATTGCAAAAGTTTGCCCTCGCGCCGGCGTTCAGCTTAAAGTGGCAACTTCTCACATTTATGCGATACAAATACAACATTACGACGAATTGAAAAACGCCAAACATTCTCCTTAATGCGTTTATAATGAGGGAATAATTTTCAAGGTGCCATTAGAGCATTCAGAACAATTGGTTGGCGGTGTTAAGAGTGAAGTTAAATTAAGATTGATCTTGAATGTAAATGTGTAGATAAAAAATAATATTACCTTGAAAATGCTTCGTCAGAAATTTCATGACAGGTTTTAAGCTTAATGAAGTTAAGTCAACTAATAGTGACATTAGGTACCTAGACATTCTTCCTCTAGATAAAACGGTCTAGCCTGCGTCTAGTCCTGACACGCTATCATCATGACAGGTGTCCCAGTTCCTTGATTGTGTGAATTAGGGAGCGTTTCGCACTGACGAAGGTAAATAATAGGTAAATAGAACCAACTACATATCTTACTTTTTGTACGTACACATGCTCCATCCATACTAATATTATAAATGCGAAAGTGTGTGTGTTTGTGTGGGTGTATGTTTGTCCATCTTTCACGTCGAAATCAAGCGACGGATCGACGTGATTTTTGGCATGGAGATAGTTTATGGGCCAGAGAGAGATATAGGCTACTTTTTATCCCGGAAAAATGGACAGTTCCCGAGGGAACAGCGCGCGATGACCCAATTCCATGAGAGCGAACCCGCGGGCAAAAGGTAGTTGCTTATAATATACGTATGTTTTGGTAAGAATGCTTTATTTTATTAAATAAAAGGTAAATATACGTGGAATGTAAATAAACATATATTATGAGACTATTTACACCAGGGAGAACTGGTGTGCTTCGAAGCATAATATATTAAAGTTACTTAGCTTTTTTTGTTTCATTTTTCGACCACGAGACAAAACACTAATATTATTAGATTTATAAGCTTTGAGAAATAGGTCCGAGTGGACAGTTTAATATTATACAAAATTCGCACTATGAATACCAGACAACACCTTCTAAAGATGTAAGTGTCTCTTTGCCCCTACCGTACCCTTATCCAATTTAGCAAATAAACTTTCACCAAATGTACGATTACGTTTGGCAATCTGTTTCATTTCGCAAACTCTAAAACTGTAAATATTTCAGGATTTATTTCAGGGCCATCGTGTAGAACCCTTTAGGTTAAGTTAGTTTTATAAAAATCAAGAAATATTTACAGTTTCAGAAATATGAAACAGTTGGGAAATGAAAAGTTGCGAAATGAAACAGGTTGCCAAACGTTATTCGCCGAAACATTGGTAAACCCCAAATGTATAAAGACACAATGTTATGACTAAAATTCGGGTTTTGTTCCGCGTACCTTGATTTTAAAGAAGCTCGATGTTTCGGCACAGTTGCATGCGCCATGACCACGAGACGACTCGAATGTATAAAGCTTAGACGACGATGTAGATACATAAAAAAATACTTTTATTTTAGTGATTCACGGTTAATTTTATTAGATATATTTGTTGCGGAATGCAACCCATGATTACTTTTAACGAGTTCCTGGTATTTCGACACAGTTGTATATTTCTGGTGTCTTAATGATCATTATAATTATATACAACTACGTTGAAATATCGGGAACTGATTAAAGTTAATTCTTCATTTTATAATAAATAAATCTATAAACCGCCAGTTTTTATTTAACAATGTATTTATAGACAGTGTCTTACCTACAGCCAGGCTTTTTTAAGGGAGGTTAAAGTAACGTAACGTAACTTAGCCATGATATTACTTTAATTAACCCTTAACCACCTACGTGCGGTCTTTCAGACCTTAGCAGATTTAAAAATGATAATAATTCGATGCAATCGCGGCACACAAACTTCAAATGACCTTGTACCTTTTCCTGTGGACCAATCAATGGCCGCCATTTGGTCGACACGTTTGGATGTGTATTCCTTTGAATTAAGGGAGCATCATACTGGCGACAACGGTCTCAGAGACCGTAGGTAGTTGGTTGCGTAATATTCTAACGTGGTCTCCCAAACCGAACATAAGTGCTTGTGTGTGTTTTATTTATTAACATTTTTAATTTAATTTAAAAATATAAAATTTTATTTTTTAGTACAACATGCTTCCTAGTAACACAGTCACAAAAGTTGGTTTCTTCTTTTTTTAAAGCTGAAAAACCTCGCCGTTTACACAGCTAAAATAATATTAATAATGTCGACATTTTGTAACTGCCTTGTATCAACAACTTCCGAAGTGATTGTACAAAAATAACTAAATAATGGATTAGCCCTTAAGCCCAAGGACGGACAAAAATTACGTTACGGTCGACCAACTTCCACAAGGCCGCTGATGTAAGTAAACGTAAACGTCGTACGTATCGTAGTTTACGTTTCCGGTTTAAATGGATAATGGCATACAATTTGTAGGCGACGAATTCCCAAAATGTCATTTTTTTTTCAAGACGGATTTTTTATAATATTATGGGGGGAAAACGAGCTTGTAGGATGACTGATGGAAAGCAATCATCGCAGCTTATGGATACAGATAGCATAAGTTAAAATACGGATGCGTTGCTGGTTAAAAGGCTCATTTTTTGAAGATCGTCAAGTTGTACCCAACATCCACCTGGATAGAGAGATTTCTCTATTGTGGCATCCCCCACGCGCGATCCCAAAGTTCTACAAGGTTTGTGTTGAATAAACAACATTAAATTTGTTTTGCATTGTATTTCTAGAAAACGTACAAAAAGGAACTGAAGTTTCTTATACAAAATTGTTGCCATATTTCGCCTATTTACGTTAGGGATACGTCAAAAACAAAGGCGCCCAGGAATACAAAGTTGGTATTCACAAAGATATGACATCTTTTGTAGCGCGCACAAAGTCTCCCAGAATTTAAAAATATTTATTCAGCGAAAGACTTCTCATTGAGTTTTAACGAGGGACTTTAAAGCCTTTTCGATAGTCTCCTTCAAAATGTTCTCCCCAAGTATTACATTTTATAAACATATTCTAGACTCAAATTCATTTTTGAAGTACAAAGTTTTAATCAAAACAGGTTTTTTTTTCATATTTCTCAAAACTCCGCGTAGAATTCGCTATCGCTATCCCGCGGGAATTATGCAATTTTCCAGGATAAAAACTATCTGTGTACCGATATTCATCTAAATTTGTATTGTATTGTATTGTGAATCGGTTCAGCGGCTTAAACGTAATGGATGAGGTACTCGTAGGTAATAAACAAACAAACAGACAACTTTCGCATATTTAATTAATAGTCGGATTACTTCGCCTTATTATAATTGATTCTTCCGATTGCTGGCTCGGATTTTGTTTCGGATTCTTCATCATCATCATCCCAGCCTATATAATGTCCTACTGCAGCGCACAGGCCTCCTCTCAGAATGAGAGGGCTTGGGCCTTAGTTCCCACGCGGGCCCTGTGCGGATTGGGAACTTCACACACACCATTGAATTGCTTCGCAGGTTTGTGCAGGTTTCCTCATGATGTTTTCCTTTACCGTAAAGCTCGTGGTAAATTTCTAGTGTAATTTCGCACATGAATTACGAAAAACTCTGAGGTGCGAGCCGGGGTTTGAACCCACGGTCCCCTGCTTGAGTGGCCATAGGTAGGCTTTCAAATCATGGTTTTTTGGCGTCGTTTAATTTTCTGTTATATATTTTTTTCTATTTTCAGTGTAAATAATCAGAGTTACAACAGTAATGTCCACTGCTCGTATTATTTTTAATAACTATAAAAACTAAGCCACCACAATGGACCACGGACGGGAAAACGTAGCGTAGGGCGTCCTGAGGCACGGTGGACGGACGACCTTAAGAGGAACGCTGGCGGCGGATGGATGCGAGGGGCTGAAGACAGTGTTGTGGCGCGCCATGGAAGAGGCCTATGTCCAGCAGTGGACTGCTGTAGGCTGATGATGATGATGATTTTACCAAAAAAACCAATTACTTAGTTCGCAGTCTAAGAAATAATTTTCAATTAGTCGGAGAACTATTAATGAGCTCAAAGTAAATTTTAGTCGTCGCCGTTTCTAGAGGCACTGCAAAAGCTAGAGAATGAATGTAAACTTGTAATTTATTTAGGAGTCAACTGCAGCGCTCTGGCGCTTATACGAGTGTCTAGAACAACCCGGCAATTAAATATGGGACACACGGTCTAGGGTGCTTAATGTTTTGTGTACAAATTGATTTCTGTAATCATAATCCCAGCCTATATCGTCCCAAATGGGCACAGGTTCCTCTCAGAAAAGAATTGGGCCATAGTTCCCACGCGGGCCAGTGCGGATTGGAACTTCGCACGCACCATTGAATCGATTCGCAGGTTTGTACAGGTTTCCTCACGAGTTTTCCTTCACCGCAAAACTTGGTACATTTTAATGTATTCCGCACATGAATTTCGAAAAACTCAGAGGTGCGAGCCGGGTTCGAACCCACGACCTCTGCTTGAGAGGCGATAGGTCAAACCACTAGCCATACGGCTTCTTAATTCTTGATTTCTTGATTTCTGTAATATGAGCAAATAATTAAAACATCATACTCGTCAAAATGAAACAACATAGTTCAGTGACTTTAAAAATAAAATGTTATTTTTATTACATCCACTTTAAAGTTTATTCGAAGAAGCAATGTAAAGCAAAATGCTTGATGTTTGTAGCGTGACAGGCGACATCAGTTGAGTTCTAGCATGGCGTACATTGATAGCAGTATTTAATTTGTATGAAGAAAAACAAATCTAAAGACTCCATTATTTTTAATGTCGCTGAACTAATGTTGTTCAGTTTGACGAATAAAGAAAGAAACTGACATTTATTTACTAATACGACATGTGAGACGATCTATGTTTTAATTATTTGCTCTTATTACAGGCCACCCCCGGTATGGTAGGAGTCTAAATACCACGGAAATGGAGCGAATTTGAAGCCATGCTGTTGACGTTACCGCTTTATTCACATATTTGTACCCAACCTGTGTAAAGCAGCGCCCTGCGTCACCGATACATCTTCATATTCAACCCACATCCCTAAAAAAAAACATTAAAAATTATCGGACCTGCTTAAATATTTTACGGGAATCGGTTAAGAAACGCGACATGTAGAGTAGTTATTGTGTCACAAGGGAGCAAAATGTGTATTTACGACGAGGGAAATAATTTTGCTCCCGAGTGGATCATAAACTTTTCAACCGAGCATTAAGAAACTTGAAAAAATAATTGTAGCTTATTATTGTGAACGAGCGGCGCCGTGGCGTGGCGTTCGATACAATTTTTTTTACCTTTCCAACCCACTAACGCTTAAAAAAACCTTTATGAAAAGTTGAACTTGCTTCAAATTTTGCGGGAATCGGTTAAAAAAACGCGAGAGGTAGAGAAAATAATTTTTTCTCTCAGGTTGAATTGTAGATGCTTCGCTCGAATCAATTATTAATTAGTTAGACGTTACTTTGTGATGGTTCATTATTACCTGCAAACAATTACAACGTCCAAGTCCGTAAATGCTGCTGAGGGGCGTGCGTTGCTGGCAGGGCTACTACGAAACTCGAAGTTCGTGTCGTGCGGTCCCTCTGACACTTATACTATTTAATACGAGAGCGAGAGGGACGGTACGATACGAACTTCGGTTTTCGAATTTCCGAGTAGGCCCTCGAGTTTGATTGATACTACGAAGTTCAATTTTCGTACCAACTAGATAATACTTACTTAATAATAATAAATTCATTTTTTTCGGGCAACTTAGTCCATACATTAAATACCTTACAGACTAACATACATATTTATTTCAATGCTGGCTAGCCCGTCCAACTGTATGTCTCCATTTAACAGGCAAGAAACTTTTTCATCTCGATACGCGTTGTTTATAACTAAGTTTAACTTTGACCGCAGCTTTTGCCCTTTTTACCAAGGTTCTAAAAGGAACCCTTCACCCTTCTCGACGCATAAGCAAGTATTAAGAGATAAATATATGTTTTTTTTTTCATCATCATCATATTATCAGCCGAAAGACGTCCACTGCTGGACATAGGCCTCCCCCAAGGCTTTCCACTCAGACCGGTCTTGTGCTTTCCGCATCCACCGCGATCCCGCGATCTTAACCAGGTCGTCGCTCCATCTTGTTGGAGGCCTACCGACTGTTCGTCTTTCGGTCCGCAGACGCCATTTGAGAACCTTCTTCCCGTTCCCTTTTTTCCTTTGGTTTTTGTCGCTTGTTACTTTATTAATAACTTCATGAGTACTTACATTTTTTTATGTAAATACAAAGTTAACCAGTAATTTATCGATGATAATTTATTGTACTTTTAACACCCGGTGGCGTCGTGAACTATTGTGTTACTCTGATGATGAGCTCTGGTTGAGTTCGAAACGTGTCAGTGTATTGTGATGGCGGCGATAGTTGGATTTGTGTGATGTGTGTGTGTTCCTACAGTGTGGAGGCGGAGGAGCTGTTTTAACATACAGTTGCATATGTATACTTAACTATATTTAGTTTAGCTTCAGTATACCAACTCTGTTTTGTTACGCCAAGTTCGACCGGATGCCTAAGTGGTTAGAGAACCTGACTACGAAGTTTGAGGTCCTGGGTTCGAATCCCGGCCGGGGCAGATATTTGTGTGAATAACACGAATGTTTGTTCTCGGGTCTTGGATGTTTAATATGTATTTAAGTATGTATTTATAAGTATGTTTATCCGTTGCCTAGTATCCATAGTACAAGCTTTGCTTAGTTTTGGACTAGGTCAATTGGTGTCAAATGTCCCATGATATTTTTTTTTTTTTTTTTTTTTTTATAAATTTATGTTATTCTATCGTAAGATCGCGGGTGAGTAAAGTGTGTAATTGTTTCTAATTAATTCAGTATAGAAATTGTTTTCTAAAGTTGAGTTACATTATGTAGCTCCAGTAGGTATCTCTTAAATAGTTAGATAGAAGGAAACACCGTATAATCAATTTTATAAGCTCGTCGAAGTTCTCAACATAATGTGTATCGAATTTATAGTTATTGTTTCTTAATAACTATGCCAGGATAGTTTCGATAATGCATTTAAATCGTTACATTAGCATAAAAACGCAGTTTGGGCTCATTTTGAACAACAATCCTTGTTAGCCACGTGATTTAATGGAGTCAGAAAAAACTATGACTGAAATGGCTTTGTTATTAACATATTTTTTAGAGTATTGCATGTTTGCGTAATAAGGGTTCTTCAAGGATAAAGAAAGCTATTATTGAACCAGTTAGTGATCGTTGTAGTACTGAACCTTCATAATTTATTGAATCAGCGGAGGTCCATATCAATGAACTAAAAGAATTTCCTTGCTCACCCGCGACCTTACTATAGCTAAGCTTCCTCAACCTCCACACTGTAAGAACACACACAAATCACACAAACCCATCTATCACCACCACCACACTACACTGACGCGTTTCGAACTCAACCAGAGCTCATCTTCAGAGTGACACAACCGTACGCCATGCTACCAGTTGCGAGACTAGCGAACCACAACCACCGTTTTAAATTGTCACTGTAACTCCCCAAGTACCCACGTACGTTTTATGAAACAAAACAAAACTACCCACAAATTATTAATAATTTTTTTAACCGTCCTTCAAAACTACCTTGATTTTTATTTAGTGACAAGTTAAAACGGTGGTTGTGGTTCGTTAGTCTAACAACTGGTAGCATGGTGTACGATTGTGTCACTCTGAAGATGAGCTCTGGTTGAGTTCGAAACGCGTCAGTGTAGTGTGGTGGTGGTGATAGATGGGTTTGTGTGATTTGTGTGTGTTCTTACAGTGTGGAGGTGGAGGAACTGCATGAACACGCATATTTTGCATAAGCTTAGCTATCGTAAGGTCGCGGGTGAGCAAGGAAATTCTTTTAGTTCACTGAACCTTCATGACGATTTTCTTGGGAAAATGGTGTGTGGAGGTTAGATACGCTAAGTACCGATATATGAAGTAAAGGAATTCTAATGCGGATCATAATTAGGTACCTATAACATCCCTGTACATGGATATGATCATTAATTTTATAATTCGCACACACACAACCATCACGCCTGTATTCCCAAATGGGGTAGGCAGAGCACACGAAACGTTACCGCTTCGGAGCCACTTTTAGCACTTTTTTTTAGCAATTTTATCATCATCATCATCATGTCAGCCGAAAGACGTCCACTGCTGGACATAGGCCTCCCCCAAGGCTCTCCACTCAGACCGGTCTTGTGCTTTCCACATCCACCGCGATCCCGCGAACTTAACCAAGTCGTCGCTCCATCTTGTTGGAGGCCTACCGACCGTCGGTCGGTAGCAATTTTATAAATCGTCTTAAATAGAATTAATGTTTTATTGACAATAGATTTCAATTTTTTATCTGTTTTTGTTTTGTTTTCTTATAAACGTCTGCAATTCGCCAGAAACAACTTTTTGGTTTTAGCCAGTCTGTAAGATAAAACTAAGTTTCCTTGCGTGCAAGTAATTTTACGAGGTAGTCTTTGTAAATATCCTAAAATAGCTCCATTCATGACACATAAGCCATTATCTTTGCTTTACCACCTTGTAAGTTATATGTTAATATAATATGATTTACGAGCCGCCCGTAACAGCTCTCGTGGCACCATTATAACACTTAAGTTACACATAATGAATATCATCAAATAAAGCCGAAAAATTTAACACTGTCAACGGATAAACATCCAAATGTTTATCAACAGGTGTGTATCTGTTTTATTTATTGCGACAAAGTAATTATACTATATGGCAGGTAGCATTAGATAAGCTTCTGCGGCTCTATTATGGGAATCGCATCTTTCGAATATCATTCGCAGGTGATGTTAAAAAAATGTGCTGAATCTGAAATAGGTACAATTAAATAAGTATACCGGGTGTGTCTTGTAATACGAGCAAAAAATTAAAACATAGATCGTTCTCGTCCAACTGAACAACATTAGTTCAGCGACTTTTAAAAATAATGGAGTCTTTGAATTTTCCTTTTTTCATACAAATTAAATATTGCTATCACTGCACGCCATGCTAGAACACAACTGACGTCGCCTGTCACGCTACAAACATCAAGCTTTTCGCTTTACATTGCTTCTTCGAATAAATTTAAAAGTGTAATAAAAATTAAAAACTAATTATATTTAAAAGTCGCTGCACTAATGTTGTTCAGTTTGACGAGTATGATCTATGTTTTAATTATTTGCTCATATTACAGGCCACACCCGGTATGTCGCGGTGTTATAGAGGAATTGACTTGTTCTTTACCTTGCTTACTGCACAAGTTGTGATACTCGTAGTTGTACGTCGTTACGATTCTGAAAAACATTGTTTTATTTTTTTCGTTCTGTAGGTAGACAGCAACATGAAAATTTATAGTACATTGTGTCTTAAGGGCGGTAAATAAGGAATTACGAACGAGAGTCTATTAGAAGCCCGAAGTCGAAGACTGAGGGCTTTAATGAGTCGATGTTCGTAATTCTAGTACCGCCCGTGCGACATACAATGTTTTTCATCACATTTGCAAGTACAATTTTATATTTGTAAAAGAAAAAATATAATTGTTCCAAATATTGGCGATACCTTAGGCTGTGCTCTTGGCAACGTCGCCCTCTACCTCCCCCTCCCTCGGCATGCGCCGCAACGTGCGTGTGCATGTGGTCCATGTAGTCCTGCAGCAGCGCGCGCAGCACCATCAGTACGGGCAATGACTCATTTACCGACCACGGGTTTCATGACAAGCACATTAAGGTCGAGGGTTTTATTTGGGGGGTTGCAACCAAGGTAGCCTGCATGTTACGACACTGTTTACGAGCAAGTGTGATGAAAAATAATTAACGAAACATTTTTGGCCAAAATGATGAATGAAATACGATATGTTTACCTTGCTTCTAAAATAATGCCTAAGTAAATCAATTATTAAACAAGTCCATATAATTTTAGATATTAATCTGTACTCGTCTCTTATCTAACACCATCAGAAATAAAACATAAATGTTTCCAATGCAATTAAAATAAACATTTAACATAGAAAGTGATTCGATGGGAACACGCGAACCGAATCGATTAGACCGTTTTATTTATGTATGCAAAATTTTAATCGATTAAAGATAAAAATATCGATAATCTATTGACAAACTGGATCTTTGGCTACATTCCTACGAAATGACGTTTATAAATAAGATTAGCGTCATCGAAAACTATTACGAAGGCAATTTTAAACTGTTATGACGAAGATTCCAATGAATTGAATATCTATAGTGTAGGTATTTTTTGGTCACACGGAGTTAAAAGGTTATGATACGTTTTGGCGTGAGATTAGCAAGTTAAAGATCAAGTGAAAACGTTTTTCTTATGTATTTTGTCGGAAAAGTACCAAACGAAAATTTCAGCTAAATCGGTTCAGCGGTTTAGACGTGAAGAGGTAACAAACAAACAGACTTACTTACAAACTTTCGCATTTATAATATTAGTAGGATTTCAGCTGTCTATTTAATATTATGATTCTTAACCTTAACATACAACCCCATGACAGACGGTAGACAGTATAAGGGTTCCTTTTGCAACATTTTGGATACGGAACCCTAAAAAAGAGGAATTGAGCTGTTCATTTATTTTCCCTGTAACAATTCAATTTACATGGTAATCATTTCGATTAATAAAGGGTACAAGGGGGTTGAAGGAATTAAAATTAACAATTTGATGGGCCCCGTTGGCAAACATTTTCGGATATACTTTCATCTTCTTTATGACAAAGTGAGTCTTCACTAGCTGACTGCTTCTCTTGTAATAAGAATAATAAAAACATTTTTTATTTTGTATTTCCTTCCTGTACCGATGTTGCCTCGATATTCCTTTGTATTAATTTTTGAATAGGTATACTGAGCGACAAAAAATCTCGATCTCAAATGTATGCAGTAATAGGTAATTTTGTATGTACGTATTCTTAGTGGACCCGCAGAGAGACTAATCAAACTAAAACTCAAACTCAAACTCAATCCAAGCCCTGTCATTATGAGAGAAAGCCTGTGCCCAGCTATGGTTGTATGCAGGCCACCTTTTTTTTTAAATTGAGATCCTAATCTCAAAATTTAGAGGTCGCAAAGCACTTACCATTAAATGAAATCGCACTGCGGTAAAATGAACTTACGAGCCATGTAAAGTTGAAAGTGAATTTTTCGAGCAAATGTATTGAAAAAATAAAACATTCATGTTTCAGTAAAAGTGCTTGAACAATTCCGAGATATTAATAAGTTGGCAATAGAACAACAGTTGCCAACTGCGAACACTCTAACTCATTGCTCCAACTTTTACAATTATCGTGAGAGTTCGAGTTAGGCTGATCGCACGCAGGCGGTTCAAACGCTAGCGAAAAACTGCCCAAGTGATTTATGGGTCATTATGGGTCAATCAGTGTTTAAGTGTTGTGATTCTGTCCCGTGACCCAGGAGACACAAGTGATACACTTGCTTAGAAAAATGTTTGCTATGTATACTACTAACATGCTTGCTTTTTTTAAGTGAAAATTTTATCGGTCTCACTGTATTTTATTATGTTTTTTTTTAATGTATAATGACCAGATGGTCCCAAAGAAAGGCCAGCGCCGTTTGCAAGACCGGCAGATTGCTGCAGCGCTGATTTGGGATCATTTCGTGACATACATAAAACTATATATTTCTTTGTTTATTTATTTATCCATTGTTCTTATGTTTGTCACGAATAAATGTTTTTCTTTCTTTCTTTTGAGATGATCCATGAAGTGGCCTTAAAACTCTCACAACTCCTAACTTTTAGTCGATTTGTACCCCATAAAATTATACATTTTAAGTAGTGACCCAGGAGACGTTACCATGGCTACCAGCTACACTAGAAAGTATATTGACCCATCTATTGAATCAGACTTTGCGGAGGTTTTTTATTTATTTTTTAATTACTTTCACTCTTGCCATTTTGATCTTGGGGAAGGAACAGACAGAAGACCTAAAACAAATAACAAGATATACAGCAGGTGCAGCAGGTATTTTGCAGGTGGTAGGACCTTGTGCAAGGCCCGCCCGGATTGCTACCACCATCTTGCTCGCTAATCCTGCCGTGAAGCAGCAGTGCTTGCACTGTTGTGTTTCGGCGTGGAGAGTAAGACAGCCGGTGAAATTACTGGCACTTGAGGTATCCCATCTTAGGCCTCTAGGTTGGCAACGCATCTGCAACAACCCTGGTGTTGCAGATGTTTATGGGCGGTGGTGATCCCTTACCATCAGGAGACCCTCTTGCTCGTTTGCTATCCAGTCGAATAAAAAAAAAACAATTTTATTAAGTATCCGTGTTAAGTCAGCCTTTCTCGCGTACCGCGCCTCCAGCACAACCCTAATGAAATCACTCGGACGTTACAACTGTTTAATAGAATAACATACCTGCCTTGTAGGTTGATGTTCTGACATTTACACTTTGCTAGCAGCCACAAAACCGTACTTATACTATAAACGTGCAAGCTAGTTTTTTCAATCACGCCTTCACGCCGTAAGTATAATTTATTATTTACAATACAACACAATACAACGACTCTTTATTGTAAACAGGCACATAATTGAGGTTTATTTAGTATGTATTATTTATTTCATCAGCTCAGTATGTAAGACACCAGTCAGTATGTGTGATTTGGGACGCTTACAGCAGCCAAAATGTATTAGATGTGTGTACATTTCAAGGGGAACCCTGTTTCTACGTTCGCTAAAAAAGAAATACACAACGCATTTATAATCTTTGGACAGCGACCAAAAGCATGAATAGAGTTACTTCTGAGCATAATAATATAAATTACTTACTATTGCCCGCGACTCCGGCTATACGGTAATGGGACTTTTAGGACAACAATATGTTTTTTTTTATTCGACTGGATGGCAAACGAGCAAGTGGATAAAAATATTAGTGCCATTTGTCCCATGGGACTACTGGGAGTAAATCGTCTCAGTTGTCCCATGATGGGACAACTCAATGGGACTAGTGGGACGGACGGGATTCTACTTGCCCCTATATTGTATCGGCGTCCGATACCGATATTAGATCGGCTAATCTGAAAACGCTCTCTTCTTCTTCTTCGTCGTTTCACTCTTGACAGAGTGGTCGTGGTCATCATTTTCTAGGTGCTGGTAGCAAGCTTAACAATACGCCTCCATTCCTCCCTGACAGCCTTCCTTATGCTTGCGTGTAGTGGTCCTTCAATTGCTGCTTTGGTCTGTCCATCTCATAGGCGATCTACCTCGTGGCCTAGTGCCTTCGACTTTCCCCTGGATCACAAGTCGTTCCATAGCTGCGTCTCCTTTACGGCATATGTGTCCGAAAAGGTAAGGATGCAAGACTGCACTATGGATGATAGACGCTGTTTAATGCTGAGTTCTTGGAGTATGGACTCATTGGTACGGAATTCAGTCCATGAAATTCCCAGCATAAACGCTTTAAGACTCACATAATTGAAATTACAACCAACCAACCAACTCTTTTACATTAAAACTATAGGTACCAATATAAACACGAATTTGGTAAACAAATATTTTACATATTTATCATATTACAACGTCTTCCAAACCCAAAACGCGTATCTCAATATTAGCCTTTAACAGTCTATGAATAGAGATAAAAATCATGTCAACTTTATAACCGATCCTAAACCTAATCATGGATTAATTTGGTTTAACTTTCGTTTTATATTAATGAGATTAAGGGCATAGGGTACCATGTGGGTGACACTTCTTGGTATTTTGGCTTTATTATAATTTTACGATCTGTTTTAATTATAAATAAATTAAATTAAATTAAGAGCGCTTCTAAGCAATTTTGGGGCATTAATTATTTTTACATGCGTTAATTAACTGTTTTTTTTTTATGTGTTACAGCAAATAAAAAATTGGAACCGGTCTTTTGATTCAGATCTTGAGTTTAACTTAAAACGGTTACTTCTGTTTGACATAACTTTGTTTGTTAGAAACGCGTTTGGCTTTCCACGAATGTGAATTTATTAATAATATTATTTGGCATATTATGTTGTCTATAGTTACAACGAAACTTACTTGAATCTGAACATTCTTGATAATTATAATAAGGAATACTCGTACAAGCTTAAGTTAGAAAATATTCTATAATAAAATTATTAACTTAAAATATTCATTGAATAAATGAAAAAACCTAACTTAACTAACTTAGACGATTTGAAAAACGTCCAACATTGTTATTTCAAAGTTTAAAGCGGCTGATACGATTTTTATTAAATGTAGTTAACCATTGCAAGGAAACTCGTTTTCACGCAAAAAAACCGCACCGAAATCGGTCCTTCCGTTTGAGAGCCATGATGCCACAGACAGCTATACCAGGGGTCGGCAACCTTTTGAGTCGGAAGAGTCAAAAATTAAAATTACAAAATTTCGAAGTGTTTAAAGAGCCACCATTTTTTTACTTGCCAACAATAAATAGTACTTGCATAAATAAAGTTTGGAGCTAAAGAGCCGCAGCTTCACATCCAAAGAGCTGCATGTGGCTCGCGAGCCGCAGGTTGGCGACCCCTAGACATTTTGGCCAATCCTATAACACCCTTTTTTAAGTCGGGGGTCAAAAAATAGTTTTGAACAATGTTGATATTTTAGCAAAACACATCAAAAGGCATCTGTTAGATTCTAACGCAGGTTTTCAAAAACAATCAAGAGGGTTTAATTATTTTGAAATTATCCATTAACAGGTAGTTAAATATAACGTACTGTTACTAATACGGTTGTAATCTCGAATTTATTTAAAGTTAAATCATAAGTCATCAATTAATGTCGTCCAGTTAATATTTAAATTATAATAATTTAGCATATATTTGACATAAAATTATGTCTAAGTGCTTTACCTTCGGAATAGTAAACTAATACATTTTTCATAACGCTCCGAGATCTGTTGATAACTACTTACGAGTATATTAAGTATGTTTGTAAATTATACGAAATTGCAAAGTATTTTATGCGTTTTACAAGGTTACTAAAACAGGATGATGAGCAAAAGAGTGATTATGCTATCATAATAAGCAGAGCCCGAAATTTTCTCGGCATTTTTGATCTATCTGACTTCTCACGTATCGACTTTCGATCTTCAATATCGATACTCAACGTGTTAAAAAAGATTAAAAGTAGAGGTCAGCAATAGACGGTTCTATCGTTAAAGAGCGATCTCTTTTAATTAATTTTTGAGCAGTCGAAAATATAAAACAGACATAAATATGCATTATGCAATGAAAGCAATGAATAGTTAACAATTTCTAATTTAATTCAATGTCATATTCAAAGTGTGTTGTAGTGCTAATAAGTGTTCCATTACTGTCTTTATAAAAGATAATTGATAAGTCATTCAGTCATTTGTTTGTTTGTAAATAAATTTCTCAGGGTGTACTCCTATCGCAAAAAAAAAAATGGTATTCTTATTGAATTGTATTCTGTCTTGGGAAATAAATGTCTTAAACCTTAAACCATAATTATTTTTACAGATTATACTTATACAACTTAGATCATCTCATATATCTATTTAGGACCTACTGCTGGACACATGTCTTCTTCCAAATTGAGAGAGCATGTTCACCTACTAAATAACCATCGTCATTATCATCAACCGGAAGATGTCCACTATGCCTATGCCCTTTAGAACACTACAGTGGATGACAACTCACAAAACATGATAATAAGACTAACTAAACTAACCCACCATCCATTTCACCATCCATTGATTACATTTTTGAAGGCAATACCAAATATTGTACATGCCATATTATATTACTGACAGAAACCTGGATAAGAACAGAAACTAAAGCCCAACAGTGAACAAATATATGTACTATTAATACCTACTTACTTATTATGTTAACTCTTACCAACAAAAGGATCTTTGTTATTTATATTTTCTGATAAGTAAGTCATAAGTGATAATGATGTGATCCTGTTATCCCTCACTAGGGACATGCTCGTAGAAGAGTTTTCCATTTGGCTCGATCTTGCGCGGCTTCTTCCAGCTCTTCCTAGCCGAGACCAATTGAGCCAGGCTCCTTCTCAACTGATCGCCTCCACGTGTCATAAGTAACTAATGCAAACTATTGTTCTCATGAAAGTGACGTAATGATAATAAAGTGTCTTTAAACCCAACTCGCCTCTTGCATCCAACGGTTGCTTGCTACTCTCACGATGTCTGCGATGTTTGTGTGACTTTCCGTAATTTCACTCTTCTGTGGCCCGGCGGAAGACCAGTGCTGGTTTTCAAACAGCGATATGCTGAGCCGGGACCTTTTTATTTTCCTAACCTGTGTAATGTGTCACTGCTGTTATAAATAAATTATTTTCTTTCTTTCCTTCTTTTCTTCAGACGATCTAGTGGGGATACTGCCAAAGCTTGGCCCTAATATACCTACGAAGAAATAATAATCTGAAGTTCCCAATCCGCACATTGCCAGCGTGGGAAGTACGGCCCAAGCCCTCTTATTCTGAGAGGAAGATTCTTGAAACGCTGAAACGCTACATGTGAACCCACTCAAAGTTGTTATGTTGCTAAGCAGGAGTTCAGTTTAGTATTGCCCTTAACAACATGACTTGAAGCTTTTTATGGCTTCATCGTTCCCTATGTTGCGATTTCTTTTCAATGTAATTAAACTTTCTGTAACTGAATCCCGTTTGCTTCAAATGGAAGTCTATATCAAGCCAATCCCTATTACAAATTTGCGAGTTTTGCGAAATTCTTTAAAATTTACTTACTTTGCCATTAACATATCAGCCGTGGGACGTCCATTGTTGGCAATAGGCCTCTCCCATAGATCTCCAGTTGATTCGGTTGGAAGCGGCCTGCATCCAACGTGAACCTTTAACAGAAGCTTTAACAGATCATCCATCCATCTCGTTGGTTGATGTTCTACGCTGCGCTTACCGACCCGCGATCCACGATGTTTCTTTGGCGTCTTCTTATGCGTGGTCTTCTTAAACACACTGGCCCCAAGAATAATTGTTCCTCGAACCTCGTGCCGTCCTACTTTTACTTAAGTTTGGTATGCTTCTGTAACCGCTTACTTTGGTTTCTGTGCGGATCGCGCCATTTCTGATTCGGACTCGGTTATTGAATGTGATATTGTTGTTGGAAAAAGTCGATTTGCTCCATCGATGATCAGATTGTGTGCTACACGATACAAAGCACATTAACCTTTTATTTCTCCGATAAGGCGCACTTTCCGTTGAACAGGGCGTAAATATTTTATGACCATCATTACGTTAAGGTTTACGGTGATTGGTTATCGGTATATCAACGTTTTTCAACCCTAGGGATTAAACTGATTGTTAGGGGTTGGTATCATTTCGTCTAAGATGCACATGGTCAATGTAGCAACTAGTCTAATAAACATTTAGTCTAAACATGTAAGTCTCGTGTCCTCCAAGTGGTCTAAATTGCAAAGTCTAAATTTGCACATCATGGACTAAATAAATTGCATTTGGTCTAAAGTTGCCAATGGTCTCAAAGTCAAAGTCAAAATATCTTTATTCAATTTAGGCTATAACTAGCACTTCATCATCATCATCATCAGCCCGAAGACGTCCACTGCTGGACAAAGGCCTCCCTCTTAGAACGCCACAATGAACGACGACTCGCCACTTGCATCCACCGGTTTCCCGCTACTCTCACGATGCGCTGTAACTAGCACATATTAATGTCAAAAAAAAATCTACCACCGGTTGGGAAAAACCTCTGTTGAGAAGAATCCGGCAAGAAACTCAACGAGGTATATTTTTTAAACAGATTTACAATATTATTAAATGATATCTATACATCACCAGTATCTAACACAACTTTATTTTTAACACAGTAGGTTAGTGGGAAAATCACATATGTTCTTCCTTACATACACGATTATTTCAAAAACATAAAGCGACGGCAGAATTAGGATACCTGTTTCCTTAAAAAAAGATCTTAAAGATTCACGCGCCTTCAAATTATTAATTGCTCTAATTGCATTGTCTAAATTGCAAATGGTCTATAATTTGCATTGGCCCAGTGTTATAAAACCATTTTAATATTCTGATGCATCCTGTTTTTGAACTTCGATGTTGCATTCGTTTTAAGTATTGTGGGTGCATTGGTTGCAATTGCAACTTTCCTGTATTTAAATATAATGGCTGTTTGGAAGAGATCACTTTCAAGCTATAAGCCCGCCTACTGTTTACCCTAATTTTTACCTCTTTTGTAAACTCATCTGACTGCTTTATGGTATTCAATTAAGAATATTTGTATTTTAAGGTAAACGTACGAGTGCTTGCCACTGTCCCAATAGTTAGCATCTTTAATCATATGTCATTAGCGATAGAGATGACAGCAGGGTGTCGTCTATTCGAGCACACGGACATTTACCTTATTCTACCCTAAAACAAACATCCAATTGTTTCAAATTCTAAAATGGCCTCCAGAACAAGTTCGCCCGTGTTGCCAATAAAATTAGGCCTACAGTAGGGCAGGGGGTAAATTCGAAAGTCGCAGTTCGTATCGTATCGTCCCTCTCGCTCTCGTATGAAATAATATTAGCGTCAGCGGGACGGTACGATACGAACTTCGATTTTTGAATTTCGTAGTAGCCCTACTGGTATCGTCACGCGTATTGGATCAAATCCAATGATGCCCGCTCATAAAATACCCAATTTGTCAAAGGCGTCGTAAAAATATAATTTGTGCGTAAAGACAGCGGGCGGTGCGTTAGGGGGTTTCCACACGGTAATACAGTATTAGCAGAGCCTGTCTCTTGAGCAATGTACACAAACAGACATAATAATTGTTCCTATTGCATAAAATTGCCTAAGATTTAAGTATATTCTTGTTTTGCTTTTAAATTATTATTATTGAATTGAATTCTAATTTGACATTCTAAATTCTATTTTTATTTTTTTATTCTGGTTGAAAATTTATTGTAATAAGATTTCTTTTTTGTATACATTTAAAGATCCTTTTGTGAATTTCTTGTAATTAACTGACATGTGTTTATAATGTATTTTCAAAGGTAATAAATAAATCTAATCTAATCTAATGTAATCATAAAGCATTAAGATTTATCGGTCTTTTCTTATCGGTGGTTTTTTTAAGTTGTCTTAAGGGCCAAAGACACAAAAGTCCTTGATTTTCGTCTACTTGTTTTTGTTTTTTTTTTTCAATTTTATATAAGGTGTTATATAACAAGGTGTACTAGATAGGGACGTGCAAGAAAAAAATCAAGATTTACGAAAAAAGGCTGTTGAAGTATCTACAAAAGTATACCTCGCAAGAAGCTTTTATAATCATTTAAATTGCGTACCTGATGTAAATAAATCGACGTCTTTGGTCAAACTTTAAATGATTCTTTTTACAACATTTACGTGAAACCCTGTTTATATTAAAAATGTTTTTATTTTTTAGTTTTCATTTATTCATTTTGTAGTTAGGTGGTATTTATTGCAAAGGCCAATATATTTCATGTGGTAATACTTTACCCCGTACCTTTTTAATAAGCCGTGGTGGCCTAGTGGTTTGACCTATCGCCTCTCAAGCAGAGGGTCGTGGGTTCAAACCCCGGCTCGTACCTCTGAGTTTTTCGAAATTCATGTGCGGAATTACATTTGAAATTTACCACGAGCTATGCGGTGAAGGAAAACATCGTGAGGAACCTGCACAACCCTGCGAAGCAATTCAATGGTGTGTGTGAAGTTCCCAATCCGCACTGCGCCCGCGTGGGAACTATGGCCCAAGCCCTCTTGTTCTGAGAGGAAGCCTGTGCCCAGCAGTGGGACGTATATAGGCTGGGATGATGAACACTTTACCCACGTGCATAGGACTGGTCTAAGCTTGGTAAATTTATTTTTTGTTTTAATATATTTTATTATGGGTAGTATTGTAACGCTCAATATTCAAAATGGCGATACTTTACCCAGACGCACGCAAAGCTAGTTTTTTTTTCTAGGTGGCATTGCAATGCTCATTCGTGTGGCGACTCTTTACCCAGCTGTACAGGGCTGGTCACTGTCATCGCGACGCCCCGCTGCGCTCGCGCAACTTATACCGCCATTCCACTAATATTCCATATACATTTAAATGTTAGCAAAGAATACGTTGAATACAGATGTGACATTACTGTCGTGGCCGTTCATGAATGGTATTCGGCCACTGTGTTTATTTATTCACGGAACTATTAAGGCTATTATTTTACGAATGCTGAATGTTGAGATGTTTCACTTTACTGAATTAATTTTATTCAGTGTGTTCGTAGGAATTTAAGTCTCATTTAGATGCAAAAAACATCGTGCGACTTGAAGTACATTGCCGTTGATTCATCAAAGTGAAAGTCAAAGTCAAAATATCCAATTTAGACGACCAGATGGCCTAGTGGTTAGAGAACCTGACTACGAAGCTTGAGGTCCCGGGTTCGATTCCCGTGTCGTGGCAGATATTTGTATGAAAAATACGAATGTTTGTTCTCGGGTCTTGGGTGTTTTTTAATATGTATTTAAGTATGTATCTATATCTATATAATTATATTTATCCGTTGCTTAGTACCCATAACACAAGCTTTGCTAAGCTTACTTTGGGACTAGGTCAATTGGTGTGAATTGTCCCGTGATATTTATTTATTTATTTAATTTAGGCTAAAACAAGCACTTATGAATGCCAAAAAAAAACTACCACCGGTTCGGAAAAACCTCTGTTGAGAAGAATCCGGCAAGAAACTCAACGAGGTATATTTTTTTAAACAGATTTACATATCAGCCGTAAGACATCCACTGTTGGACATATACTAGGTCTCTCCCATAGACCTCCAGTTGCTTCGGTTGGAAGCACGCAGCGCTGCGCTTGCCGCGTTCTCCGTTTGAGAACTTTTCGGCCCAATGCCACGTCAACAATTATTAATTGACAAAGGCTTAGATCTACATACAGACGTTGTGCATTTAGTTTTTCTTTTTTGTGTCTTTAAGGTATATTTTTATGTTGTATTTTACTATGTTTGTGTATTGTGATGAAATTTTTTAGCTGTCGAGTTCATTGTTGGGTTTACTTTGAACTCATCTAAATGGTTCCAACGGATGACCAGCGAGGTTGACATCATGCTGAGTTGGGACCATTTCGTGACAAAATTTGTCTTTCTTTCCTTGTTTATTTTTATCTGGTTTGTAAATGTCACGAATAAATGTTTGTCTTTCTTTCTTTCTTTCAATGAGGGCTACCGCGTATGATCGCCGCTAGAGGCGCTGGTGTAGCGTGAGGTCTCCGAAATGTCAAATCTCATAGTTTTTTGGGTGAGCTACGCGGGTTTTTTTATAAATAGAATAATTTTGTTAATATTTTGCATTACCTGAAATTAATTATGGCAATTATGCGTTACGGGGCAATTTATGTCTGTGTTTTAAGACAGTTTTGTCTTTCGGAAAAATTTTGTCCTATTTTTTTCCGAACAAAACGGGACTACGCAACACTGTGGTTGCTCGATATTTTTATAGTACGGTTTTAAGGTGTATTAAATATGTTTTTAACCTAAACTTTGTTTTCACGCCCGTAACAACAGACTTTGAAAGCCACACTTAAAACCTAACGCAACAGTAGCGCTATCTAGAAAGACAAAAAACGATAGCCCTCATTGCCATGTTCTCCGTGCTATATGGCTTGTCCACTGCCACTTCAATGCGCTAATTCGATTTGCTATATCAACGACAATCGTCCTTCTACGTATCTCCTCATTTGAAAGAAAAAAACGTTTACACAATTAAACTAAAAATTACTTATCACGGTCACGAAATAATCCCAAATCAGCATAATACCGTATCATTTCGAAATTCATTACTGTTATGGGCGTGACTCTGTTTATGAAGAATTCGTATATCGCTATCCCGCAGGCACGTACAATATTCCCGGAAAAAACTAACTGATACTCTTTCCGGGATCTTAAAATATATCCGTAATAAATTCCATCTAGATCGATCTAGCGGTTTAAGCGTGAAGAGGTATCACAGACAGGGCAGAGAAGCTCGCTTCATCTTTCCTAATACGCCCTTCTAAGAAAAATAATTCGCTCCCGTCTCTAGATAGCTGTAACCTAAGGCTCTGAGTGAATAGGCTGCTACTGAACCAGTGAGATGTTGTCTTTGGCTTCATCTGCATTTTTTAGGAGGTGAGATAGGGAGAGGCAATCACGGTAATTGTTATGTAAACCACAAATATTAAGCGATACAGAAAACAGGTACACAGAAGTAAAATTACAAGGTAAATAGTAGGTAAATAATAAACAACAGGCGGCCTTATCGCTTATGAGCGATTAACTAAATATTATAAGTCTAGAATAGATTAAATAATATTATTGCACTTAGTAATATGGAAAACAATACGTATTGCATTCATCATTATGGCATCTTATTTTCGGGAAAATAAGAATATATCAAATAAATTTTCTAGTAAACGAAACATTCGGGCAAATGAAGTTTCGGACATATGAACTTCGGGCAAATGAAACATTATTATTGACATGCCGGACGACGGCTGTCTGTGATGGACTTTTTAAAATATTGTAACAACACTGCAATGACACGCATTCAAGCAACGAATGTTTCATTAATTTATTCATTCATTAAGTTTTATGTATAAAAAGTATACTTTCGCTTTTTTAATAATTTATTATTGCAACTGCGCGGCTTCGTAATGTAATGAAAGTAGCGCACACATTAGTTCACACATTGCCTACTGTCTTTACCGAATTGCCTATAAAATCTACAAAATAAACAAATAGATTGAGTGAGTTAAAGTGATTGAATAGGCTGTTACTAAACTAGTGAGTTCACCTTTGGCCTAATCTGCACTTTCCATCAGGGGAGACAGGGGTCAATCTCTGATCTGTTCATTGTAAAAGAGAAAACTAAAAAGCGGCCAAGAGCGTGTCGGACACGCCTAAAATAGGGTTCCGTAGCCATTACGAAAAAAATAAGTAATATTTTTCTAAGGATTTCGTATTTTGTATGGAATATTCCAAGTTTAGGTATATTTTATACCTTAGGCTGCTATTTACTCTTAAACTACTAATAATTCTCAAGAAAACTTAACCGTTATAGTTTTCCTTGTAAGTTTGATTACTTACTACAATCCTGAATTTTTTCAAATTTTTCCACCCACCGGTTTAGATTTTAGAGGGGGGGGGGGACGCTCGATTTTAATGAACATTTGCAATTTAAAGTTGAATATTTTGCAAAGAAATCACTGAATCGAAAAATTATTAGCAACCCCCTCGATTTTAAAACACCTATCCAACGATACCCCACACTACAACGTTGGATAAAAAAAATACCCCCACTTTACGTCTATGGGAGGTACTCTAAAAAAATTGCTTTTGAATTTTTTATTGTACCATTTTGTCGGCATAGTTTACATTATATATTCGTGCAAAATTACAGCTTTCTAGCATTGATAGTCCCTGAGTAAAGCCGCGGACGGACGGACATACAGACAGACAGACAGACATGGCGAAACTATTCCATTTTTGCCATTTTGGCTACGGAACCCTAAAAACGTAAGGCCTTGTAAACGTCATAGTGACAGCGCATTAATTAACAAGGAAAATCGTAATGACTTTTCCTTTGAAAATGTTCCATGGTCGCTTATGAATGAAAGTCCTTAACCGTACCATAATTTAACCTAACCAAATTAACTTAGTCAATTTAATCTAACCAATTTAGAAATGTTGAAAAACCCCGGACGTTGCGTTGTCATCTTATAGTTGCCTCTAAAATTACTTAACCAATTTTAATGAGACATAGGAGCCGTCCATTAATCACGTGAGGCTCGAAAGGGGGGGAGTTAAACAGTTACTTAAAAACAACGCTAAAACTACCGCTGAAAAAACTTGCTTTTACCTTAAAATCCATCCGCTTGAGAGCTACGATACTACAGACATACCGACAAACAGACATGCATTAGCTTCAAATTTATAACAGTTTTTGCGTCGGGGGTCAAACACAAAATGAAAAACCTGTTACAGAAACAATAATTTACAAAAAGCTACCGTATCCATTACCAAATTACACGCCTGTGAAAATTAACATCTGTCCCTAATTGCTCTTTGCCGAATCGAGTCGTATCTCGATTTTGTTTTAATCGATTCGTAGGTAATCGTAAATCGTCGGGAGCCGAATAAATGAACGAATGAATAATGAGATATCTCTGACCCAGTTGTCTGTTTGAATAGGCTTGTTAGCTAATGGACTGGAGGCTTTATGCTTTTTATTTAAATGTTTAAGGTGCTTTGACAAAATGCTTTAGAGGTAAAATAATTTATGGATTAGCTGGCGTAGGCATACTGTCTGAAAACAAGCAAATACTGACTAAGCGAGCGACTTGGCGAGTCACTGTTGGTGTTTCTTTTCTTGTGGGAAATGTGGTATGTAAGAAATAAAACGCAAACTAAGTTCTTCTTTTTCACCACACGCTTGGTGGCTTCCTCCCTGCTTTGTCTTACGCATGCTTTATTTTTGTGAACCTACTTTGAATAGGATAAAACAAGTAAAGTGACTAAGTATTTCATTTACTTGCTTAAAATCTATTCGGGGATATAGAGGGTATGTGGGGCTCCACGAGATAGATACCCACTGAAAGCCACACGAGTGCCCTTGTTGCTATTGTGGGATGCCACGGGAGCATGAAGGGATACCGTGACGCCCACTGGCCGCCCACAATGGGGCTACTGACGTCGACAATGTAGGCTCGGCTCCCTGCCCTCCCCTGCTGGTGTTGGATTATATAAACAAGTTTACGGCCTACGCTAGTTGCTTGCTAGTTGACGCGTTTTGACACGGAACGGGTGGACGCCTATGGGAAATAGTATGAAAAGCGATTCGTTCCTGATTCGTTATATTCCTAATTGGTCATATTCCTGATTCGACACTTTCCTAACTGATCATATTCCTAACTCGTCATATTCTTAACTCGTCATTGTACAGTCAAATGAAATTACGAACACGTGCTTACAGTCGATTAGGTTAAGGTTTTGTTTTTATGACCACCCAGAACCGATGTAATAAGTGCCCCGAATCGGTTCTGGGTGGTCATAAAAAATAACCTTAACCTAACTGACTAAGATTTTGTCTGTTTCTGGTACTGTATTATCATCTTCCACAGAGGATTTAGATATTATAATTCATTTTGTGCAGGAAAATGTACATGGTATGACGAGTAAGGAATATGACGAATCAGGAATATGACCAGTTAGGAAAGTGTCGAATTAGGAATATGACCAATTAGGAATATGACGAATCAGGAACAAATCTGAGAAGTGAGAAGCGCTAACTGCTACTACTACTGCAATAGCATAGGTCAGGCTCTTACACCTACCACTAAAACCACTAAAACCGCCCATGTTACCAGCCGGCCGGCCACTGCATTCACTGGTGGTGATCCATGTCAAAGAAAAAAAAAACATGTGGTAGAGACTCACCGTAACCACTTACTGGCTGCAGTGTACGAATGGGCCGGCTCGACCGGGTTATTACCACACTCCCACGGAATACCGGCGTGGAATAGTATTTTTGCTACTGTGTTTCGTACAGTGAGTGGGAGATCCGGAGGCCCAACTCCCCCTCCCCCATTTTACCCCCGTTCATTATGGCGTTCTAAGGGGGAGACTTGTTCAGAAGTGGACGTCTTCCGGCTGATGATCTATGATGATGTATCTGGTGAAGCAGATGGGAGTGACCTGCTGAGGCGTTCTTTGGGGAGGTCTATGCCCATTTTCCTGCAAGGGACATGTTTCGTCAGTCAATTGAAGATGACGAAAAAAAATCTTAGGAAACATCAAAGTCAAAAATAATACTTTTGACCTTCCCCACTTCTTTAACATTAACAGCGGCTTTAACAAAATTAAATAAATCAAATTTTATGGTGAAAAAACACCAAATTAAATCTAACTCCAATCAATTCACTAATTCACATGCAAAAACGTAAACTTAATGAAAATTATAGGCAATCAGTTTTAACCACTTAATAATTCTCGAAACTAATTAATACGTCTTCGTTCTCATACATTATGTATGAGTGTATGATGTATGGGATGAAATATGACACTGGAGTGAGAAGAAATTCTTTGGTTAATGGTCAATTCGATTTGATGGATGGAGCGCCACCTTAGGGTCTGCTATTTACGTCTCTCTCTATTTGAGACGGGATTGGTGATGTTAAATTTAATAATTTTTAATAAAGGTATATTAAAATTAGCATAGTTTCGTGATAGAAATATGGTCACAGGACATAAGCTGTGACTTAATAGCATTGAGTATGTGTAAGCGGGAGTAATCATTCATTGTAGCTCTCATCGCAGACTTCAATGATGATATAAGACGTCCACTGATGGACATAATCTCCCAATAGACCTCCAGTCCTCCTCCTTCGTTTCCTCCGACCTCCTGCTTCGTTTGGAAGCGGCTTGCATCCATCGTGAGCCCGCGGCTGTAACCATGTCACCCGTCCGTCTCGTTGGTAGACGTCCTACGTTGCTTGCCCATCCGCGGTCTCCATTCTCCCAAGTCATCGGGAAGTAATGAGTGATAGTAATTAATGAAAACGGTAAAAAAATTGTGATAAAATTAATTAATTTTGTGACTAAATTGATTTTTTGTGACAAAAAACTTTTAAACAAAAAATAGAACCGACTTCAAAAACCTTGAAAATAACTTTCTACTAATTTGAAGTCGGTGCCTCAGCATGAGCCAGCAGGAGTGGAACTATAGCCGTCTACCTCACCTACATACTATAATCTTGGGCTTCAATCACTCCCGCTGGCTCGTGCTGAGGCACCGACTTCAAACTAGTAGAAAATTCGGAAAAGTCGGTTCCATTTTTTGTTAAGAAGTTATTTTTTCATGGTTTTTAGTGCTTTGTAGCCAAAGTGCATCTCACAACGATTCCAATAAGCTCAAATCAAACACGGCATAGTTATATTAATTTATAACAGAGTACCCGTACCTACGGTCTTCTTTGTCAGGTCCAGTTCACCAAATGATACTTTCTGAATGTAAATACTTGACTTGGTATTAAAAATGCCAAAATCGCTATAGGTGTGATTTAAAAATTAGTGGGTTGCCCTCGATTTCTCTAAGATCTCATCATCAGATCCTGACTTAGTGACAATGGGACCACCGCGGAAGTATGTCCTTTAGAATAAAAAAATAATTTTGAAATTCGGTCCATTATTGGCGGAGTGGCCGTGGTGGCCTAGTGGTTTGACCTATCGCCTCTCAAGCGGATGGTCGTGGGTTCGAACCCCGGCTCGCACCTCTGAGTTTTTCGAAATTCTTGTGCGGAATTACATTTGAAATTTACCACGAGCTTTGCGGTGAAGGAAAACATCGTGAGGAAACCTGCACAAACCTGCGAAGCGATTCAATGGTGCGTGCGAAGTTCCCAATCCGCACTGGGCCCGCGTGGGAACTATGGCCCAAGCCCTCCTGTTCTGAGAGGAGGCCTGTGCCCAGCAGTGGGACATATATAGGCTGGGATGATGATGATGATGATTGGCGGAGTTATTGCGTAACAAACACACACACAAAAAAACACACAGACGAATTGAGAACCTCCTCCTTTTTTGAAGTTGTTTGAAAAATGATTAATATCCTTTTTTTATTGTGATACTAATGCACTTGCTTTCATATTTCATAAGCCAAACAGCATCGAGGACTCTTGTAAGAATATTGGCATTCTTCGGCCCGCTCTGGCTTTGAAATATCATTTTCCCCTTCCATTGAAAAGCAATATTCTTATAATATTGTAATACAGGTACTTGTGCTACAGCATTTGCTTTAAAATATTTTTCTGAAGCACGATGTATTTTTCTATCACATTTCTGTCTTGTTACCTTTTAGCAAACACTGTTGTAAAGCAAATATATTCATTGAGTTTATTATACAGTATCTAATATTTTTGCTTTAGAGTGTGTATACAAAGTAAAAACCGGCCAAGAGCGTGTTGGATATGCCCGAAATAGGGTTCCGTAGCCATCATGAAAATATTAAGTAATATTTTTCTAAGGATTTCGTATTTTGTACGGAATATTCCAAGTTTAGGTATATTTTATACTTTAGGCTGCTATTTACTCTTAAACTACTAATAATTCTCAAGAAAACCGTTATAGTTTTCCTTGTAAGTTTGATATACTTACTACCATCCAGGTTTTTTTTTTAGTTATGTCCCTAACTAACTAAAACAGCGATGTGTTTAGCACAAGCTCTCAAAAACTAAACTGATCCTATTCCTACCTGTTAAAGTTCATAACGTAAAGCTGCGAATTATTTAAAAATATTTTTTCTCAGGTCGACACGCGCTTGACTGGTTTTATTATTTGATGATAAGTATTCAGTTATGTCTATTATCATTCCGAGCTTGTGATTTGGATGATCAAAGGTTATGGTTCGCATTGGCGAGTGCGAACTACAGCTCAAACTTTCTTTTTCGCTGAGGAGTCCTGTATTCGCTGTATAGAAATATGTGTACCTAAAAGCTGAAACGATGATGGACATTTTCACCTGTTTGCAACATTAATATGTACATATCATACAAAATCAATATCAAAGTTAAGTTACTATGCTTCAATACAAAACAACAACTTAACGTATATCTCTCCAATATCTAGGTTAAACCAATAACTGTCAGTCGGTGTGTTACAGAGTAAACAGAACTATTGGGGCCCAGCAGGGGGTCACGATTTACCGTGGTCACATGCGAGCCGGCGACCCGTGACCCAATGTCAGCGATCGTGGGACTAAACAGCTCTGTTGCGACATTTTGAGACGGGGAATACCAACCGCCCTTTTTAAAAGCTGAGTTGATATGGTACCCATGGGTCAAATATTGAAATTTGGATTTAATCTAGTATATTATGTATTACACAATGTAAGTTAGGTAATATTGTCAGTACACCGTAGCAGTACACCCAATAAAAAGTACTGTCAGCCATAAAACATGGTATTAAAAACTTATTATTTCTTAACAAAATGTTTTTATTATTAACAAGCTTTTGTTTAACTTGCAATGTTTGTATGTATGTAAATTGAGAGAACAGTAAATTACATTTAAATTACATCTTTTTACATGATAGAAGTAACATAGTGATACTGAAAATTACCTTTACAAATAAAACTTTTTAAATCTTTTAAATACTCCACAAATATCCTAAACTTAAGAAAAAACATAAAAAGAGAAAATAAAACAAATTATTATTATGAATTCTAGTTTAATGTTAATGCTTATACTTCTCTGTTTATACAATTGAAAACAATATATTTTGTAAATTGATATCAAAACTAGCAAACTATTTTCGATCATTTGTAGTACTAGTATATGTCGGGTATGTGTGGGTTCGAATCAAATTGCAACTACAGTAAAAATAGTTGAAAAACAACTTATAATACAGATTATTAAATAGTTATATTTTACAGAATAGCGCTTTGTACGGGTATATATTGACTGGCCGAAATCATGTTTGTCATAATGTAATGTTTGACATAACTCTTTTTTCCTCTGAAACTATTTATTTTTCAAAATTGTTATAAAACAAACCTAACCTATTAAGTTCTACAGGATGACCGTTTAAAAATGTATAAAAAATATATGGTTTCAGCGGGGAAAAAAATATGACTAACAATAATTATGACAAACAATACATTATGACTTATAAAATTATGGCAGTCGTAAGGATCCCGCTTTGTATACCGCGATAGTGACTTCAAACTTACACTTGACAATTACAGTTAACTAATTTAAAAACGTCAATACGTTTCAACCAAATAATGCAAGAATGTGTTCATTACCATACGTAAGTGTCAACATTAAATAGTCGGCATGTTATTTTAATTCGGAGTCTTTAATGTATTCGACACTTAGCAGCGACAGGGTACTTCACGCCATTAAATTGTGGAACACTTTATGTTTGGATGCTTGTATATACTGGGATGAAATTAAATAATTTATGTCGCTTGAGACATATTCACAAGAGGTTTTTATGAATAATAATGCATGTGTCTAACCAGATAAATTATTATTATTATTCTCTGTATTTTTTTTCTTAGATTAGGGTTTTATAATAGTATAAAAAGTAAAATACAAAAAGTACAAACAAAATAAAAATATTATAAAAGCCTAACCTAGTTTGCCGCCGGTAACGGGCAGGGCCTAAGTTACCGGTGGTCAGGGCCGCAGAGTGAGGAACCTCCGGACGAAGCGTGCCTTGTCCAGAAGTACCGCCTTCTGTATCTGGCCCTTGATCTAGCCATCTAGCGAGAGTCTCTTGAGATGTTGGTCGAGACTCTTCGCTATCAGACCGTTTGCCGAAACAACTATCGGGACAATGATCGCCGAGTCAGCATCCCACATAACGGTCACCTCGTGAGCCAAATCAAGGTATTATTATTATTAGCCTATTCTGTCCCAGTGCTGAGCAAAGCCCTCCCCCCCCTCCCCCGATACCTGCTTCAAATAAATTGGCATGCAAATATTATTTTATTTAAAATGGGGTTAAAAAACACGCAGTTAATATTTAATTGTAAATTATTAAACTGAAATTGAACTAATTTATTAGATTCTGTAAGTAGGACGCAATGGGCTTTACTGAAACTAATAAACTGAAATTAATAAATGTTATTTTTAGTTTTCAATTCTAAGTACTCTTTAGATAATTGAATCAAATAGTTGAATAAAATCTTATAATTCAAATCTGAATTTACAACGGGAAATATAAACTCTTATTGTCAGTCTATCTGCGTGTGCATCTGTTGCGGGCGGACCTTGTGCAAGGTCCGCCCGGATCGCTACCACCATCTTGTTCGCTAATCCTGCCGTGAAGCAGCAGTGCTTCACTGTTGTGTTTCGGCGTGGAGAGTAAGACAGCCGGTGAAATTACTGGCACTTGAGGTATCCCATCTTAGGCCTCTAGGTTGGCAATGGATGTTTATGGTCGGTGGTGATCTCTTACCATCAGGAGATCCACTTGCTCGTTTGCCATCCAGTAGAATAAAAAAAGTAGTGGGAGGCTTGCCAACGCTTCGTCTACAGTTCGTGGTCGTTACTCGCGGACATTTCTCGCCCAAACGGTTTTGTTCTTCGATGTGACCCGCCCATTGCCACTTCAACCTACACATTCTTTGAGCTATGTCGATGACTTCCGTTAAAAATATGAACGATGAAATTGTCTTAAAACATAGCCCTCTTTACCGTAGTCAGATAGAGCCTATTAAATTGGTTGAATTGCGCCGACACGCGGTATGCTCTACTTCAATTAATTATGCATTCTATTAAACGGTATTTATGGGCTAATTAACGTTTAACTGCTAATACTTAGTACCTCGTTAAGGCGAGATAAGTAGATGCGTATTACGAGTGCACTGGTTATGGTAATTTTTCAATGATTGAAATTTTACAACCACTACCAACTAAGCTGTCACTTGATTTTCTATTCGATGTTCATTTGTATTTCTTGTATTTTTCTGTATATCGAATATGTGTAAAGTAATTAAGCAATGCACGTCTTCGAAGTAATTCCCAAGTAACATATATGAAACGAATTTAGCCTTATGATGCACTAGAATGTTATAATTATTAATTATTAATAATTCACTGCAATAGCCAAATGAAATCCTGTCCTTACTTGTTAAATGTTTATATATGTTAAAATTATGTGACTTTATTTGCGAACTACTTTCCGCTGGTTTTTTTGTCGTCACAGCCAATTGTGTATATGTTTTTAATTTTTATTTCTGTATATCGAATATGTGGAAATAAAGTATACTCTCTCTCTCTCATATGTCCCAGAAGCGCTACTATGAAATTCGAAAATCGTATCACACGTCCCTCTCACTCTCGTATTAAATAATATAAGCGTCGGTGGGACGGTACAATACGAACTTCTATTTTCGAATTTCGTAGTAGCCCTGCAGGCGCGGGTCTCTCTAGTTACGAGTTTAGCGCGTAGCGATAATTTAGTCGCGAATGTGTTTAATATCGTCATAGTCCTTTGCCATTTTAATGTCAATTTGAAAACAAAAGAAAGATTATGGTCTTTTACGTTTTAAGCTGTACAGTCACCAGCACTAATATCTGACATAAAAAGCGTACATAAATATCTGATACGATTCTATTTTTAGGGCCGGAAGGACATGTCAGATATTTTTCACGTTCCGCTGTGGCAGATATTAATGCTGTACTGTACGACTGATATTGAACCTAAATAGGTAAAGAAAAGCTTGATCGAATACCTAACTATTTAAAACAAAGCACCGTTTCCACGTTAAACGTATTAATTCTCACACAAATCGAACTGTCCAAAACTTAAACAAGGACCTAATAAAAACTAAAAGCCTTTAAGACTTCAAGAGTTTATTTCGATAAGTCTGCACACTAAGTCCTTTCACTTATCCCGGGCCGCATCTAAAGTAACTCTGATTAAATGTTAATCTCCGGTTAAGACGTGCGTGGAAAATAAATAATTTAATCAGTAGAGCAACTTACCTACGTAACCTGTCCGGTGTATTTAAGTAAAATATTAGTTTGTTTTTATGGTATAGTGTTAATTGGTCTAAGAACAGCTGCTTTCTAAGTACCCAAGTGGGGTAAAAAGCGGAGCTCATGACTCTGAGGCAAAGCATCTTAGACCACTTGCTACTTAGACCAGTTGCTACTTAGACCAGTTGCTACTTAGACCAGTTGCTACTTAGACCAGTTGCTACTTAGACCAGTTGCTACTTAGACCAGTTGCTACTTAGACCAGTTGCTACTTAGACCAGTTGCTACTTAGACCAGTTGCTACTTAGACTAGTTGCTATTTAGACCAAAATTGCTAATTTGCAACCCGCAATTTTGTATAATCGGATTCACTTGAAATTTGGTACAGTCGAGTTCTATATTAAGGTAATTCTGAGTTTTTAAATCAAAAATATGGTGTACTCGACTCCATTCATAACGGCGTAGAAGCGTGTTCAGATATTTTCGATAACATTTTAAGAATTAATAAGAATTATTTCAATAAGAATTCCACTGTGTACCAATAAGATCGTTGGGGGTGAAGGAAAACATCGTGAGGAAAGCTGCATAACCTGAAAAAGAATTTCAATTACCTATGTACTCGTAAAGTTCCAGATAGCTTGATATCTCGAATAAAACATAAGTAGGCTACTTATTATCTTTTCTTTCAATAAAGACTTCGATGTAGTTTTTGGGAATCTCCTCGGGAATTTTGCAAATTCTCGCAATTTAAATTCAACTGCTGGATCTTATGAATTACGCATGCGAAGCCGCGGGTATGCACTAGTTATTTCATAATTTCATAAGGTAGGTAGTGTGGTCGATAGAAATTCCTTTGGCAATATACGCTCCTAGAAAACCTAAACGAAAGTGACAAACGAAATGAAACACGTTCTCTTTCCACTCAAGTGGTAACAAATGATCTTAAATTGTATTTGTTTCGGCCATTTTGGACAGCCACGCGCGACGGACGAACGAACGTCTGAATGATTGGTGGCATCTTCGTGCTTGAACACGATGAACTTTAGAACCGTTTTATTACGTTTCTTTAGTTTCTTACTGCAAAGTCACCTCTGATTCGCTAAATTAAGAGAGTAGCGACTTAGAGGTGATATTTGCAGTAAGAAACTAAAGAAACGTGATAAAACGGTTCTAAAGTTCATCGTGTTCAAGCACGAAGATGCCACCAATCATTCAGACGTTCGTTCGTCCGTCGCGCGTGGCTGTCCAAAATGGCCGAAACAAATACAATTTAAGATCATTTGTTACCACTTGAGTGGAAAGAGAACGTGTTTCATTTCGTTTGTCACTTTCGTTTAGGTTTTCTAGGAGCGTATATTGCCAAAGGAATTTCTATCGACCACACTACCTACCTTATGAAATTATGAAATAACTAGTGCATACCCGCGGCTTCGCATGCGTAATTCATAAGATCCAGCAGTTGAATTTAAATTGCGAGAATTTGCGAAATTCCCGTGGGGATTCTTAAAACTACATCGAAGTCTTTATTGAAAGAAAAGATAAAAAGTAGCCTACTTATGTTTTATTCGAGATTTCAAGCTATCTGGAACTTTACGAGTACATAGGTCATTGAAATTCTTTTTCAGGTCATGCAGCTTTCCTCGCGATGTTTTCCTTCACCCAAACGATCTTATTGGTACACAGTGGAATTTTTATTGAAATAATTCTTATTATTTCTTAAAATGTTATCGAAAATATCTGATCACGCTTCTACGCCGTAAAAAATGGAGTCGAGTACACCATATTTTTGATTTAAAAACTCAGAATTACCTTAATATAGAACTCGACTGTACCAAAATTTCAAGTGAATCCGATTATACAAATTGCGGGTTGCAAATTAGCAATTTTGGTCTAAATAGCAACTAGTCTAAGTAGCAACTGGTCTAAGTAGCAACTGGTCTAAGTAGCAACTGGTCTAAGAAGCAACTGGTCTAAGTAGCAAGTGGTCTAAGTAGCAACTGGTCTAAGTAGCAAGTGGTCTAAGTAGCAACTGTTCTAAGTAGCAAGTGCTCTAAGTAGCAAAGTGGTCTAAGATGCTTTTACTCAGAGTCATGACACCGCTCCCCCCGCTTTTTACCCCACTTGGGTACTTAGAAAGCAGCTGTTCTTAGACCAATTAACACTATACCATAAAAACAAACTAATATTTTACTTAAATACACCGGACAGGTTACGTAGGTAAGTTGCTCTACTGATTAAATTATTTATTTTCCACGCACGTCTTAACCGGAGATTAACATTTAATCAGAGTTACTTTAGATGCGGCCGGGATAAGTGAAAGGACTTAGTGTGCAGACTTATCGAAATAAACTCTTGAAGTCTTAAAGGCTTTTAGTTTTTATTAGGTCCTTGTTTAAGTTTTGGACAGTTCGATTTGTGTGAGAATTAATACGTTTAACGTGGAAACGGTGCTTTGTTTTAAATAGTTAGGTATTCGATCAAGCTTTTCTTTACCTATTTAGGTTCAATATCAGTCGTACAGTACAGCATTAATATCTGCCACAGCGGAACGTGAAAAATATCTGACATGTCCTTCCGGCCCTAAAAATAGAATCGTATCAGATATTTATGTACGCTTTTTATGTCAGATATTAGTGCTGGTGACTGTACAGCTTAAAACGTAAAAGACCATAATCTTTCTTTTGTTTTCAAATTGACATTAAAATGGCAAAGGACTATGACGATATTAAACACATTCGCGACTAAATTATCGCTACGCGCTAAACTCGTAACTAGAGAGACCCGCGCCTGCAGGGCTACTACGAAATTCGAAAATAGAAGTTCGTATCGTACCGTCCACCGACACTTATATTATTTAATACGAGAGTGAGAGGGACGTGTGATACGATTTTAGAATTTCATAGTAGCGCTTCTGGGACATATGAGAGAGAGAGAGTATACTTTATTTCCACATATTCGATATACAGAAATAAAAATTAAAAACATATACACAATTGGCTGTGACGACAAAAAAACCAGCGGAAAGTAGTTCGCAAATAAAGTCACATAATTTTAACATATATAAACATTTAACAAGTAAGGACAGGATTTCATTTGGCTATTGCAGTGAATTATTAATAATTTTAATAATTATAACATTCTAGTGCATAACACAAACCCCAATCAACGTATAAGGCTAAATTCGTTTCATATATGTTACTTGGGAATTACTTCGAAGACGTGCATTGCTTAATTACTTTACACATATTCGATACACAGAAAAATACAAAAAATACAAATGAACATCGAATAGAAAATCAAGTGACAGTAGTTGGTAGTGGTTGTAAAATTTCAATCATTAAAAAATTACCATAACCAGTGCTTAAATTTTAATTACCTAATAATATTCTC
>NC_133493.1:12806784-12814544 GCF_025370935.1 Choristoneura fumiferana
TTCTTAAAATATTCAATACTCGCATTGCAAGTTACATTCACGCTCACAGTCAAATCTTCTCAGCGGTGAATAACAACTTTCAAAATATCGTTTTTCACAAATTTCTCTTATCGAATCCTCGGAATCGAACTCGATTCACTGCAGGTAGTGCACAGGTCGAATACTTCGATTTGCCGCTAGGCCATTTGAATACCTAACGATAGTTGCAAAATTAATAGATGCTAGTTGCGTGCCATTAGTATTTAGTAGATAATGCAATGCACCAAGCGCCAAAGCAAACACAACCTTCTTGCACAGTAAAAGAGACTTTCAAAGAAGCAGCGACTGTAGATATACTGGGTTCTAACTTTTTTTCATATTGAGACTTTTGAGGGTGGCGATATTTACTTAATCTTTGCATCCTGTTCTAGCTAATGCGTATAGATATGAATAGATAGATTGCGTTTAATGCGATTGTTGCACTACCGTAATGTAACTCACAGAGAGTATCAAGACTGCTGTATTAAACTGCGACTTAAGGTTGAATGTAGGATAATATACTTTATGAGCCTCATTTACTTAACTGAGGGGTGTATATTTATAACGAAATTTACAAATCGTTACGTTTCGTGTCGATCTCCTTGTGTGAATATCTCCACGTCGTAATATTATCCGATTATTAAGTTCACGAAAAGCTTTTATAATGGTTCGATTAACAACTTTTTTGAAAGGCTAAAATTGTTGTTCTCTGGGAACAAAAACAACCTATAAAGAAAATAGCACGAGATATGGGTGTAACGGTAAGTTTTAATATTATATTTATTGTTGAAATTATATCTCACAAATTGCACTTTTCATGTATTTCTAATGTTATTGTTTTCTTTTATACAGAGAAAAACAGTTCGAAGATGGATACAAAGGTATCAAGCGGACGGGTGATGTGAAATGTGATCGCCAAGGTCCTCGCCCAGTGGCTTACACGCGATGAATCAGAACGACACCGTAATATAGTGCAAGATCACTCAGTGGCACCCTTCAAATCTACACGCTCAAGTGCTGAAACTTTTGGGGTGTCTCTTAGCACAGTTCGACGACATCTACACGCGGCGAACATCCATAATTATAAACCCGCAGAAAAATTAAGCTTACTGACGATCACCGAACCAACAGAGTAAACTTTGCCACTCGTTACTTAAATTTCGACTGGGAAAACGAAATAGTTATATTTACTGACGAAAAGTGCTTTAAGTCAGATAAGGATGGGCGAAAAATTTTGTGGAGAAGAAGTGGGGAGAGGTATAACCCCAACAACGTATTAGATCTCAGAACAAGCGGGCGTTTAACACTAGGTAAATAACCACAGAAGTAATAATAAAATCTTTTTACTATTTTTGTGTAACTATCACATTTATTTAAATCACGTGCAAGGCGTGTATTTAATATTCTTTTGAAGTTTTCTTAGATCACATGTTGCAACAGATTTTAAAAGGTTGACTGTTTTAGGTTACTGGGGATGGATGTCTTCAATGGGCGCAGGCGAGCTAGTGGAAATAGGCGGCCGCATGAACAGTGAGCGATACCTCGAAGTGTTGAAGGACGTAATGCTACGTCAGTGCGTGTGGCAATATCCTGAAGGACAAATTTACCTGGTTCACGATAATTCTTCAGTGCATAAGTCCAAAATCGTCAAAGACTGCTAAATAGCCAAAAAGACATAACAGAATTTGAATGGCCGGCTAAAAGTCCGGACCTAAATCCAATAGAAAACTTGTGGGGTCAGATGGTATTGAATTGGGACTCCAGTGAGATAAAGGTCCAAAAGAATTTGGATAATGAGGTAAACAAAACATGGGACTGTTGCGTAATAGTGATACGTGTTTCAATATGGTTTCGAGCATGAAAACTCGGCTTCAAGAAGTAATAGATAGTGAGGGCTATCCTCTCCGTTACTAACAGTAAGAGATATTACTTACAATAAAACAGCATTGGAACGAAAGAGCAAGTGTTAATATTTCCTATTACTATTATTTCGTAGTTAATCAATATAAACAAACCTTTGTTATGATCAGTCAAGTTACTTCTTGTTGACGAGTATTCATGTGTTAATGATGCACCATCTGACCTCACATAGGTATTGTTTTTTAATGTTGTTTCAAAAGGGTTATCAGAAACCGTGATAAAAGAGAAAGATGTAAATTGCTATATACTATAATAGTTCAGCATGTTGGTTCTTTCTCAGTAATCACAGGCACAATTAATATTAACAGTCTATGTAAATAAGTGTTGTAAATGTTTTTATAAATATGAATGTATAAGCAAACGTCACCCCCAGGTATTGTTTTTTATTAGTAAATTTAGTTCGGCTCAAACCTAAGTAAATAATCATATTTTAACATAAATAGAAACTGTAATACCTACTGAACCAGAAATCTATATAAATAAACAAATATTGTGTTTGCAACATGCCTATCATTTTTTTAATACCTCAGGCCTACTTTAACAAAGATCTCTGACATAATAATAATAACAATCAACAACAGTGTGATAAATAAAATCTAAAAAAAAAAAAGATTTCAAGGTTGCGGGGGTTTGAACTGCGAACCATGGCATGTCGAGATTTGTCGAGGGCCAAATTAACTATCCACTAGACCAACTCGCTCTCTACGTAGCATGACAAAAAATATTGAACGCTTTGATGTCATTACCGAAGGGGGATCCTTTTCTCTGACGCTTACTGTACCAATGGAAGTGTTTCTGTCCAACATTCGTTTGCGTGCACATTATAGCTGCCTTAAGCTGTCGATGAAAACGTTCCACAAGACCGTTGGCAGCAGGATGGTACGCAGTAGTTTTCAGATGATTCGAACCGATAATAGACGCTATTCGACTGAAAAGGTTAGACTCAATTGTCTTCCCCTGTCTGTGGTTACCTTTTCAGGACAACCAAAACGCGATATCCACGCAGATAAAAATGCTTGGCTACAACTTTCAGCCGTAATATCATGTAGCGGGGCTGCCTCAGGCCATCGTGTAAATCTATCGACGCATGGTTAGGCAGTATTTATAACCGTTAGAATTCGGAAGTGGGCCTATTATATCTACGTGGATGTGGAAAAAACGCATTGAAGGTTGCTTAAAATTGTGGACTGGTGCGTGAACGTGTCTAGACACTTTAGATGTTTGACAAGGAATACACGCTCGCGCCCAGTTTCTGCAATCCTTCTTAATTCCGGCCATACAAAACGTTCAGTAACCATTTTTATGGTAGTTCTAACGCTAGGGTGGCTAAGTTTGTGGATGCTATCGAAAACTGATTTTCTAAATTCAGAAGTTATGAATGGACGACGGACTGTCCCGGACACATCACAGTAAAGTTTAGTATTCCGAAAGCTACCTTCTGTAGTTTCAAAGAAGAACCGCTTTTGATGAATCCCTCAATTCGGTGTCCGTGGCTTGTGCAGCTGCTAAAGAGTCAGGGTCTACTATGGTTGTTATAGCGTCAGTTCTAGACAGTGCATCCGCGACAATGTTTTCCTCACCGGCAATGTAACGGAATGTCGGTGGTAAACTGTGAAATGAAATCAAGGTACCTAAATTGTCGCGGAGAACACGAGTCATGGGTTTCTTAAGGGCGGATACTAAAGGTTTATGGTCAGTAAGTATAAAGAATGGCTTCAATTCTAACATATACCTAAAATACTTAACTGACTCATAAATTGCAAGGAGTTCGCGGTCATAAGCGCTATATTTGACTTGCGCTGGTGTCAACTTCTAGAAAAGAAACCAAGCGGCTGCCAACGGCCTTGAACTTTCTGCTGTATTACAGATCCGATGGAGAAGTCAGAGGCATCCGTGACGACAGCCAAAGGAGCAGACGAATCTGGATGTGCCAGAAGAACAGCGTTAGCAATGCTTGTCTTGCAAGCATTGAAAGCTTCCTCTAGACTGGGTGTCCAATTGATACTGCTATTGCTTTTTTACAGCTGGGCCACTAAGCAGTCCATGAAGTGGAGCTTGTACCTTGGCCGCATCAGCCACGAAACGCCTATAAAAATTTAATGCTCCCAAGAAACGCCTGAGCTCTCTGATTGTTTTAGGACGTGAAAAATTTTTAATGCCTGTACTCTATCTATCACCAATAGGTTTAGTCCCATCTGATGAAACCAGGTAGCCCAAGAATTCAATTTCTGGAACGGCGAATACGCACTTGTTAGGGTTTAACAAATCCGTGGTCACTAAAACGCTTAAACACCGCTCGCAGATGCTCCTGATGCTCTGCCTCGTTAGCAGATGCCACTAATACATCGTCAATAAAGGGAAAACAGCAATCAAGACCCCTTAGGACTTCATCCATGAACCTTTGAAAGGTCTGTGCGGCGTTTCTTAAACCAAAGCTCATGAAAGGGAACTCGAAAAGTCCAAAGGGCGTCGTGATTGCTGTCTTCGGCACGTCCTCGGGCGCGACAGGAATTTGATTGTACGCACGAACCAAATCTAACTTGCTAAAAATCGTACAGCCTGATAAGTTATGCGAGAAATCGGCAATATGGCGCACTGGGTACCTATCAGGTACCGTGCGAGCATTGAGAGCCCTATAGTCCCCGCAAGGTCGCCAGCCTTGGTCCTTTTTAGGGACAAGGTGAAGGGGAGAAGACCATGAGCTCTCAGATCTTCGCACGATACCGGTGCGCTCCATTTCTTCAAATTCCTGTCGCGCAATCTTCAGCCGATCAGGTGCTAATCGTCTGGGTCTAGCAAAAACAGGTGGCCCCGGAGTTGTCTTGATATAATGCTTAGTTTGGTGCTTACATTTTCGTTCCTGTGGAGTTCCAACTGGCCGCATTATATCAGGATACTCTTGTAACAGTTTATGATACGAGGAGTCACCTGAAACAACTTTAATTTGCGGGCAGGCACAAGAATAAGCAACCAAGGCAACCGATGCAAGCGATGTATTGCTGTCGATTAGGCGCGCCATTGCGAATATCGACCAGCAAATTATAAAAGGACAGGAAATCCACACCTATTATGGGTTTGCTTACATCTGCTATAACAAATCGCCAAGAAAAATTTCGGCGTAAATTGAAATCTAAACACAAAACTTATTGAGCCATAAGTAGCAATCACTGTATTGTTTGCGGCAAAAAGCTCATAATTCGTTTTATGACGCTTTTGCCCACGCAAATAACTTAAAGGATAAACACATAAGTCTGACCCAGTGTCGACTAAAAATTGCACCTTAGTTTTAACGTCTGTCACAAATATACGGCTTGACACAGACGCACAATCGGTAGTCGCTTCGAGCGACTCTCTAGTTAGTTTTTTGAAATATAACTACATGGCGAAATGCACTTAGCTGCCTTTTCTCCAAATTTGTAGTGATACCAGCAAAGACGCTTGGCCCCAGCACGGGAACGGCTCCTGGACGATTTGTCACGTTTGTTGCGTGACTTTGACCTTGCCCTGGAGTCGCGATGTTTCTGAGGTGTTGACATCGCGTCGAGTTTTTAGTCAGAGCCTCGATTTTGCGACCCAACTCGTCAATAACAGAGACAGGTGCCGGTGATGACGCTGATGTCGAAGCAACAGCAACATGAGGAGTACCATTCGATGTAGCCTCATGAATCTTGTCCGCGAGCAAAGCTAACTTCTCCAACGGCATATCTTCTTGCGTCACAATAATGCTCTGAAGCAAGGTTGGCAATCGGCTCGACCATAATGTCCGAATAAATTCATCGGGGTAATCTGCGCCCGCCTGACTGCGAATATGACGAAAGAACTGACTGGGCTTTCTATCCCCAAGCTCCTCTTTCATCATCAACTGCTTTAATTGCTCTGTTCTTGATGCAGATAAACGAGCTATTAATTGTTGTTTTAAAGCCTCGTACTTGTTTGCGTCGGGCGGGTTAATAATAATATCTTCGACTTCCGTTGCATATCTGGGCTCCAAACCGATATGACATGATAAAATTTTGTCGTATCCGAAGTATATTTGACAAAGCGAACTGTCCGTCTAATTGGGCAAACCACAAAGAAGGTTTGTCAGGCCAAAATGGCGGAACCTTAACACCCACACGATAAACTACCGCTTCTTTATGTTCCGTACTACCATTACTCGCCCGATCTCGCGCACTGTTATCCGCGTTATTATGCATAGTTTATAAAATTCTTCTAAGCACAATGTTCTAAGTTCACTGGTCACCACTGTGGGGATATCTAAACGTTTATAATAATAAAAACGAACTCTTCCCACGTAAACTGTATAATAAAAAATACAGAAAAAGTACAAAAGTTCAGAAGGTAAAAATCACAGCACAGAAGAATTAACAGTACGGAAAAGTCAGATAAAGAAAAGCACAAATAGCAAAAAGCAAGAAGCGTAAATCGCGTAAGCAATTGCGTATCGCGTTGGCAAACGGTAGTGGCGCAAGCGCAGCGTCCGACTCCGAGAAGGTTTGACAGCGACAACCACGAAAAACCGATCTCCTATGATGGTACACGGAGTCGGCGCTCGGGCGTGTCCGTGCGCACTCGTACAGCATTCGGCCATTTACGGCAGACTTGTTGCTGCATACGATTGGCCGGTGCACGCTCGGCGCATTCCGCCAGCGCCCGGGCAAACTCGGCACGGATACAATTGGCCGGCTCACGCTCGGTGTGCTTCGTCGACGCTCGGGTAAATCCGGAGCACACCTGGTTGGCCCGTGAATGCCCGGACGCCTCTGGTTGGTTATTATGCATACTCGCGTTTAGGTCGGGTAAACCCGTATGCGGTCGGCCGGCGCCCGGCTCTTTACGCGTAGCGGAAATCTGCGAGGATACCCGAAGTTCGCCGAAAGCCGGCGACGGTGTGTATCAATGCACTCGCATAAATAACCGAGCGATCCGACTATGTTTACATTACACGAACAAACAACAACTTAATAATTAACGCAAACCAATAATAGGCGTAGTCGCCACAGACTAACGAACCAAACAACCACCGTTTTTAACTTGTCACTGTAACCCCAAGTACCCACGTACGTTTTATGAAACAAACAAACTACCCACAAATTATTAATAAATTTTTTAACCGTCCTTCAAAACTACCTTGATTTTTATTTATTTACTGTCAAGGCATGTTTTATTAACTACCATTGCTGATTGCTGATTGCATATTTTGCATAAGCTTAGCTATCGTAAGGTCGCGGGTGAGCAAGGAAATTATTTTAGTTCACTGATGGGTATTTTAGACGCCATTGCATTCGCCGTTCTAAAAACATTTTCTTCCCTCCTGACTTATACCGCATTAGATAATTACACCATAAATTTACTTTCATTACTTAATTTTGTCAACGAAGTTTAATTTTTAGGGGGTCTTGATTTGAAAACTTTCAATTAAAGATTAAATTTAACCTTTCCCATAAACTATGGACGGTAATTGCTTGAACTCCCGGACAAAAGCGGAACGGACACATTTCATTTCGCTGTAATTATTAGCTCATGTTGAACTGTTTTAATGTAGTTTTTGGTTGTTTGCCGAAGTGGAAATTACATGAAAAGTTGTGCGCTGATTGTTTGACCTCGGTAAAGTTAGTCATTGTTTTGGCTTCACGTCGATATTTATTTTTTATTAGGATTTTGGCAATAGGCATGCTAATTGCCTTTACGGTCGAAACTTATTTACGGTTCCTTTTTGTGTTTAAGGAACTTCACTATACACAAATACTTGAAAAAATAGTACAGTGATTTCCTCCTGCCTTTCGCACCTATTCTGGAGACTGGAGTTTGTATTTGGCTAT